>NC_084463.1:65127351-65204851 GCF_027409185.1 Cynocephalus volans
GGCATTTTTCAAAGGAAGATATGCAAATGGTGAATAGACACATGCTCAATGTCACTCAGCACTTGAGAAATACAAATCAAAACTACACTGAGATACCATCTCACTCCAGTTAGGATGGCTAATATCCAAAAGACTGAGAATGATAAATGCTGGTGAGGTTACAGAGAAAAAGGAACCCTCACACACTGTTGGTGAGACTGCAAAATGGTGCAGCCTTTAGGGAAAATGGTATGGAGTTTCCTCAAACAATTACAGATAGATCTACCCTGTGATCCAGCTATTCCACTGCATAGAATATACCCAGAGGAAAGGAAATCATCATGTTGAAGGGATACCTGTATTCCAGTGTTTATTGCAGCACTATTTACAATAGCCAAGAGTTGTAACCAGCCCAAATGTCCATCATCAGATGAGAGGATAAGGATACTGTGGTCCATCTACACAATGGAATACTACTCTGCTTTAAAAAAGAATGAAATTCTGCCATTCACAGCAACATGTATGGACTTAGAAAAAATCATAAGTGAAATAAGTCAGGCACAGAAAGAGAAATACCACATGTTCTCACTTATTTGTGGTAGCTTAAAATAAATAAGTAAATAAACATACAAACAAGTGGGGGGAGGAGAAGAAGACATAACAATCACAACAATTCCTTGAACTTGTTAACACAAGTGAACAGATATGATGTTGATGGGTAGGAGAGGGGAAAGGCAGGGGAGAAAGAGGAATCCATAAAGGAACATGAAAATCCACTACATTGTATATTGATAAATTAAAATAAAAAATAAATAAATTGTAAACAAAGACATGGTCCAAAAAATATGTTTTGAATGATAAACAAATAAAATAAAATAAAATTTTCTAGTAGCCACATTAAGAAGCATAAAAATAAGCAGGTAAAATTACATATATATTATTTAACCCAATATATCCAAAATGTTATAAGTTAAATGTGTAACTATTATAGAAACTTAAAAAAATTTTTTTTTGAAACATATTTCCTGTACATATTTATTGGCTCCAGGGTTATATCTCAGTGCACATGTACAATGTGTGATGATCCATTCAGGGCAATCAGCATATTCATCCTTGCCAAGCCCAATCATTTCTTTATGATGTGCACATTTGATCTCCTCTCTTTTAGTTATCTGATAACATGCAGTAAGTCATTGTTAATTACAGATTGCTGGGTCGGCTGTACACTGATTGGATTTATGTTTCCCATCTGACTCTAATTTTGTGTCCATTAACCAGCCTCTACTATTCCCACTCTCTCATCCCCCTCCCACCTCTAGTAGCCACAGTTCTTCTCTCTCCTTTTAACAGGTGAATTTTTGTTATTTATCTGTTTTTTGTTTAGTTTTGTTTTCTTCTGTGTTTTAGTTCCCACATATGTGAGAATATGCAGTATTTCTCTTTCTGTGTCTGGCTACTTTCATTTAACATAATTTTCTCCAAGCTCATCTACATTGCTGTGAATGATGGAATTTTGTTGCTTTTTTGTGGCTGAGTAGTATTCCATGGTGTTTATCTACCACATTTTCTTTATCCAATCATCTCTTGATGGACATTTGGGTTATTGTGAATACAGCTGGTATAAACATGTTGAAGAGATACCTGCACTCCCGTATTTGCAGCAGCTCTATTCAAAATAGTATAGAAACTATTAACGTGACATTTTACTATCTTTTTTTAGACTAAGTCTCAGAGATCAGCGTGTATTTTACAATGATCACACATCTTAATTCATACTAGTCACATCTCAAGTGCTCAGCAGTGACTAGTGGCTAGAAGCTATGCTATTGGACAGTGCAGAATTACACAATTCTGTACATTATTTTTCTTTTCAAATTCCTATATTCTTTGAAGAAAAATGAGAGAGAATAGGAAAGCAAAGGGGAAAAGTGAGGATAGAATGGAAAAAGAGGGGCAGAAAAACAGAGTAGGCACTGGTCAAGCAAAGACTCCTCAGTCATAGCCAAAGGTCTCACATGCACTTCTGGATTCATTGAAGGGGCCCTTCCTGGGTCTTCTCCATCTTTCCAACCTCAGATTCATGGCTCTTCTCTGCAGGTGAAATACTGTGTAGTTAGTGCCAACTGAGATCCACACACCCATGTGGACCTGAAACTACCACTCTCAACCTAGGAGAAGGATCCAGACACAGATCCTGGGAGCAGCAGGAGCCTTGGGATGCTGGCTCCATGGGATTTGGGACTGTATCATTGATGGACACTGGGCTTAGGCCCCTGCTGGCCCTGGCTGCACAACACAGGCCAAGCCTCTGTCAAGTCCCTTGGTCCTATTACCCCTTCTTGCTCAATCACCAGAGGTAACTGGACAAAGTCTGAAAGCTCCACAGGCATCCACCACATACTGGAAAGATGGAGTCGCCTCACTTGTTGGCCAGAAGATCTCTTAATACTTTGAAAGCAACTCGGGGTCCTGAGGACTCGTGTGCAATGAACAGCACAGAGGAGCACGGAAGCATTTTCCCCACACTATCCTGAGATTGGTACTATGTTCGAGAGGATCTCACTCTGGACTCCAGATTCCCACAACCAGAAAGAGGGTAAATGGGATCCTCTGCTGGTTCCCAAAGCCTAGGTGAGAAGGCAGTGATTTCTTCTAGAAGAAGAGACTTTAGCTTAAGGCACTTACTTGTCCAAACTTTCAAGTTCCCCTGACCTGTACTTTGAACTCCAAAAGCTTGATTTTCAGGGGCCTGGACTCCCTCTTGCCTCCCTGGACCAGAACTAAGCCCCCAAAGGACCTTGAGTGGTACCTGAGTGAGAGGAGAAAATACAGGGTCCAGGCCCGACCCTCCTGCCCTCCCACCTGACAGCACTGAGCTCTGGCCCAGACTTCAGACTTGAGGTGTTCACCTTTACCATTTCTGCTCTATCTAGACCAACTGTGCTCTTCAAAAATGTTGATAATAAACAATGTTTTCTTTTTTATAACATACATCAATTAAAATGAAAAAATTGTAGCACCACTCAAAGATGTTGTAAAAATGAAAACTGCTGTGTAATCACCACCATGCTCAAGAAACAGAACATTGCCGGAACGTGGGGAAACATCCCTTGTTCCCTCCCAGGAATTCCTTCTCAAATGTACCCTTTTTCCTCACTTCTTTCACCATATGTGTGCTTCTGACCTTATATAAAATGAAATACTTGGTTATGCTATCTTTGTTTATGAAAGTTCTATCTCTTAAATTTATATTTATAATGCATGTAGTAGTTAATTCTCATTGCTGTATCTTATACTATGAATATCTCACATTTTAATTTTCCTCTTGCTGGGCATTTGGGTTGTTTCCAGTTTGGGGCCATTACAGAGAATGCTACTATGAATATTTTTGCACACGTCATTGTATACACGTTCACATTTCTGTTGATTCGATATCTAGATGGGTCATAAGACTTGCATGTGTTCAGCCACAGTAGGCACTATTAAACTACATTTCAAAGTCATTGTAGCAATGAACATATCACTAGCATATATTACAAGCCAGCATTTTCCATATTCTCATCAACATGAGTACTTTCAGATTTACCATTATTCTAAGTATTAGCATTTCTGTGAAGATCTCTATTGGAGAAAAGGAGAGGAAGACTTGCCATACAGAAGAGCAATATTTAATACAATACTTCCTATAATCTCTGGAGTTAATTTTTTATTTCCTGAAGGAGGTTCACACCCTGGTAGCATCAGGGGCCAGGGCAGGGAACGGTCTTTATACAGACAGCTTATTCAGATCTCACTGTAGGTTAGAATTGTCCCATTTCGAACACTCGTTATGCTTCACCCTAGCTGTCCTTTTGGCTCGCAGAAGTACAGCAGTACGATTTCTGTTAGGGCCAAGCACAGATATGCTGCAGGGTGAGCATATTGGTACTCTCCGCATGTGGATCAATTCCCTAGCCCAAATTATGACTGGTTCTTGTTTTTGAACTGAAGTGAGAGAAGAGAAGAGAAAAGAAAGGGAAGTAACGTAACAGGCAACTGGAATGGTTGAAGCCTCAGGAGCGGTGAAACAAAACTGTGACAGGGCCACTAGTCCCCCTATTAGGCCATGTCCAAAAAGAAGAGTGTTATAGCAACACAAAACGGACTAAAACAGAAAATATTTTGTGTTGCTATAACAGAAATACCTGAGACTGAGTAATTTATAAGGAAAAGAGGCTTATTTGGCTTTCGATTCTGGGACGGCTGCATCTGGCTTGGGCCTCAGGCTGCTTCTACTCATGGTGGAAAGTGGCAGGCAGCTGGCAGGTACAAGCAAATCACATGACAAGAGGAAGCAAGAGAGAAAGAGAAGGTGCCAGGTTCTTTTTAAGAAACGAGCTCTCGGGCCGAGCCCGTGGCGCACTTGGTAGAGTGCTGCGCTGGGAGCGCGGCAACGCTCCCGCCGCAGGTTCGATCCTATATAGGACTGACCAGTGCACTCACTGGCTGAGTGCCGGTCACGAAAAAACGACAAAAAAAAAAAAAAAAAAAGAGCTCTCTAGGGAACTAATAGAGCGAGAACTCACTCATTAATCCCCCCTCCCCCAGGGAGAGCATTAATCCATTCACGAGGGATCCGCCTCCATGACTCAATCAGTTTCTGACACTGCCACATTGGAGATCAAATTTCCACATGAGTTTTGGAGGGGACAACACATCCAAACTGCATCAAAGGGAATTTAACAAAATCCCTACAATTGAAACTGAACTTCTCCCATTAAACTTAAGAAAACATATTCAGTCTCATCAGAAATGTAAAACAGCAAATTTAAGCTATCGGATACTATTTATAAACTATGAGATTGCAGAGATTAAGAAATGTTTATTCTCATTGATGTTTGATACAACACTTCCCTTTATACAAGCATTCAATTGTCAATTGTCACGAGTTTTCTGAAGCAACACTAAGGAAAGAATGGATATAGGTTCACACAGATAATATTCCTAAATACTGGGAATAGTAATGGGGTCTGGCACTTGGGATTAGAATGTAATTTCTGGAAAACAGACAATAAACCCTTATTTTGAATATTTATTTATTTTTTAAATAACTATAATTTACATAGACTAGTTTATGGGATAGTTTCCTACTAGAGATTGGATGTGGGGATTTGACTGAGTAGATTAAGGGTTTCGATTCAATCATTGGTATTAGGGTGTGTCCTATAATCCACTCATGTACATCTACACCTTTCAAAATGTTTGGAAACTTAAACAGTTTGAGAAAATGGGTGTGATCTTGGAGACTATAAAACACTATGAAAAGGACCAAGTCCATTCTTCTCCAGAACTACCGTGTTTGAAGTTGGCAGTACGGTGGAGACTTCTGAAGTTCACTGTAAGCACTAGGTGAGTATCTGACCTGAATTTAACAGAACAGCAATGGAAAACCCATTAACGGTACCCACAGTTAAGTACACGATTTACACAAAAGCAATTTCTGCAATTTTTTAAAGCAGCATTTTATTTTAATTAATTAATTAATTAATTAATTAATTAATTAATTAATTAATTTTGGGGTAGACTGGTGCAGGGATCCCAATCCTTGGCCTTGGTGTTATAACACTCTAACCGAGTGAGCTCACCAGCCAGCCCCGCTTTTTTTTTTTCAAGTAGAAACTTCTGTCTCTATCAGTCTTTTTGTGTGTCTGCTTAGATTATTCCCACATAAAGTTCTTAGTTAAAAATTTCCCCATTACTTTAAACTTACTACATTACATATATGTAGGTTCTTTTTTCTACCTATTTTATGAACTAATATATTTTATTTTTGCTTCATTAATTTTTGTATAATTTTATTAATCATGTATAATAGGAGAGTTTAGAAGATGATTGCCACAATGGAGCTTGTAATGATTTAGTTGTGCAATAAACATGATAATCATCTTTTTTTGCTATTAGTATCCATTCATGACTATCAAATTATCTGTATTATGCTGTTTATACATATATATGTATATGTATATGTTTGTATTTCTGTATACAATGCTGGTATACTTAATGTTTGAATTTCCCAAAAGATACTCATTGTTAGGTTGAGTGTTTAAAATGATATCTTTTAGTTTCGAGTTTTCAGACTTTAACCTTTTTCTTTTTTGAGTTTTTTTTTTTTTGTGTGGATGGACAGTACAGGGATCAAACCTTGGTCCTTGGAATTATCAGCACCATGCTCTAACCAACTGAAGTAACCGGACAGCCCCAGACTTGGATTTTCAAGTCTTAAAGTTTCAAACTTTCAAGCTAATTTCAGACTTGGATTTTGGGAATCAGAGAAAACTACAAAAAACTAATACTCTTAAATATGAGAAAAATATAAACAAGAAAGTATGAACAAATAATATTTAATGTGTGATTTTAGACAAGTAACTTATTTACACTGCATCAGGTTTCCTTATTATAAAGTCTTGGTGAGAATAGAAAATAAGTTAATAGTATTGTTGTTAGGATTAAAATAGGTAGCCCAATTAAAAAGGATTAATCCAATGCCTAGAATTAGTAAACAAAAATTATCTTCTACTATCATCATTTGAAAATTATTGTTATCAATCTATAAGTGTTTGCTTATATAACGAATTATTGTTCAGTAACTTATCCAACTTACAGAAGACTATTCTCAAATTTTTCCCAGTCCCTCAGGCTGTCTCTCCATTTCAAGCATGTTCTAATTAAATGAATTGATGTCCCATATTACTAAAAATTT
This sequence comes from Cynocephalus volans, assembly GCF_027409185.1. Lineage (NCBI taxonomy): Eukaryota > Metazoa > Chordata > Mammalia > Dermoptera > Cynocephalidae > Cynocephalus > Cynocephalus volans. The sequence goes on from NC_084463.1 coordinate 65,134,070, forward strand.
TGTGGTTCCAAGAAGTCAGTATAATTCCCTCTCACAAACTTTCATTTGTAAATATACCTGTAGGTATCACCAGTTTAATGCTATCTATTTTTTAAATAGGTGTTTTAAAGCTGGATTATAGTTATTAAATAGAGCAATTGTTACCTTATGTTTACTTGGGATCAAACAGTAAGTTTTCAGCTCTGGAAATATTCAACCCCATCTGCTCAAGTTCTTATAAACTAGAGGATTTGACAATAAGCATATAATTAAAACAAAACATTTAGTTAACAATTATAGTAACAGAAAGTATATGTTTCTTTATTTAAATAAGTAAGTTTAATATATTATGTGATGGTGTTGAAAGTGAGCATCTTTTTAGCGAATAATCGTTAGAGTGATACTTTTCGCCCAAAAGCTTTCATATCCATTGATGATTCTTGCCTGAATATCTTAATTAATTATTGTGGCTGTAAAATGAGCTTCTATTTCCATAATTCCTCTTACACTTATTGATTGTCAGACCCAAGGTTTGTTTTTTACTATCTCAATGTCATTGTCAAAGACTCGGGTCTTCCATTTCTCTGTGACCCTCAAAGTACCTGCTTTTGTCTCTAAGCTATGGCACATTGTGTTCACAAAATAACTGCAGTTGTGTCTTCTTTATGTTTTTTTGCAGAAGTAAGGAAACCTTTCATGAAATTGCAATAGTCTCACTTGAATGCCTGATTGAATAGAATAGGGTCAAATGCCAATTATAAGGAATCACTAAAAATGCGACAATTATGATTCTTTTATGTGAAATATTACCCACTTTCTGTGGCTGGGATTGGATCTGAACTACTGATTTCAATGTCCATTTATAGAGATGGCATTAATAAACAAAATTGAAATTGTTCAGAAAGTTGAAACAAAGGTGGGAAGGGCCATAGCTGACAAATCAACATGCCAGGAGAAGACCAAGAAAACTCTCTTTTTCAGCATTCTTTTGTCATAGGCAATGCATGACATGTCCTGCTATATAAACTAGTACATTTGTAAGAACAGGAATAAAAGAATTTCCTTGCCCAGTCATATTGTTTTGGATTTTGAAATTGTCTTCTTTAAAGGTCCACAACAAATAATTTCCCTTTCTTTATCTTTCTCTCCCCAGAAACATGGATTCCAATACCTTCCAGAATGAATTCATTTGTTCCGTTTGCATGAATTACTTTATAGACCCGGTCACCATAGGCTGTGGGCACAGCTTTTGCAGACCTTGTCTCTGTATCTGCTGGGAGGAAGCCCCATATCCTCCTAGCTGCCCTGTGTGCAGGACAACATCACATGAAATAATCTTGAAAACCAACATCGTGTTGAAGACCCGGGTGTTTCTTGCCAGACGGGCAAGACTCTACCAATTACCCAGCTCTGCAGAAGAGATCTGTGGGATACACAGAAAAACTAAGAACTTCTTCTGTGAAGTTTTCAAGGACGTGCTCTGTTCGCTGTGCTGTAAGTCCAAGGAGCACGTGGGTCACCGACACTGTTCCATTGATTGGACTGCTGAGGAATACAGGGTAAGCAATGACTGTGACAGAAATTTGAATCTGGGAGATAGATCTACTGTCTGCCAGATTATGAAAGAGAAAGTAAAGAAAATTCTGATTCTTTCATGTCACCTGTAAAGTACATATTTGCTGAGCACTGTGTGTCAGGCACTAGGATAAATTATTTAAGGCAGAATCTTCTCAATGTCATAGATCTTATATTTTTACAGTTATGAATCTTACACCTTGTTTTGATGAAGGTATTGTTAATCATGGTGGGACTTGTGATAATTCAGTGTAAGACCAATCTGGACAAATCTGTTAATTTCGTTGACAGTCATTGGCCCTGTGACCGTAATTGCAAAATGTGTAATCTTATCAAGTCTGTTTAGAAACACTGTCTTACAGCTAGAATATGAATTAATATCTCTACAATTTAATTCTAAGACAAGATTCACTTATTAAAATTGGGGTGGAAACAAAAGATTTGAGGATCAGTTTTCTCAATAGTGAAACATCCTTTCAAATTATAGGATCTTTATTTTATGGTTATAAAAGTCCAAATTGTACAATTAGTTTTCATAATGAAAAAGCACTGTCCTCTTTAGCGCCTGTTTATCTCACATTCTCTGCCCCTCTCTATTTGTCAGCATCTAAAATCTTTAATATAGGTTTCCCTTTTGCTTACATTCATGGTTCTTTTTCAGCAAAAGCTCCTGAAACAGATGAGGTCTGTGTGGGAAAAGACACAAGAAAATCAGAGAAACTTAAACCGAGAAACCAGCATAATTCAAACATGGATGGTAAGTACAAGACTTTGCTTCCTTTAGCACCAGGTTGGGACACATGGTGATTATGCAATGAGAATTTGAACTAAACTTATACTGTCTGTGGGCTCCTATGAGCAGGCTGAGCAAGAGGAAAAAGATTCCATTTGTCTGTACACAGAAAAATAAGACCTTTTATTAGTATTTCTTACTAAAATCAAAATATCCAGCTAAAAGATTTTATTTCCTGGATAAGACCATAAGGCATCCACAGGTATAGGAAAATACACCAAACCCGTGGAGGAAAACAATTCATGTATGGAATAAACACAGGGTTCTATAGAAGTTGAGCCATCTCAATTTTCAGGAAAGATTTTTCAGATAAATTAAAAATCACTTGATGCTGAAAAATAATTGCGTTGGAAATTCATGGGCATATCAGGCAGGTAAATCTGTTGGAGGTAAAGGCTAGAAGTTCAGAGAAACCAGGAGACTGCCGGGAATTCCACATAGTTGGTATCAGACAAATTATATATTCTGAGAGAGGGAAACAGTGCTAACAGATGAAAATGTCACAAAGGCAGCACAATCGGGGAATGTGAATGTTATCACATTGATTTAAAAATATAAATTGAACACCAAAGGTAGAAGAGGTGAACTAAAATTTATGCACTTTCTTTAGCTTACAGATAAATTTGATTGGAAGACTAAAATAAAAACCAAGAAAATAGGTAGGATGTAGTTGTAGGTATCATTAAAAGAAAGACCAGGGATATGCTAATCAAAGATAAATGGAAGAAAAACATTCAAGATATATCTTGTTAATGATAGAGAAATATCAGAAAATACTGATTGCTTTATGTGGAATATTAAAAGGATACAATCATGAATGAGGCACACATTCTGTTTTGAAATTAGGGCATCCCTGATGCTGGCAATAAAGCTGGTTTGGGGTAGAACAAATAATAAATTTAGTTTGAAACACATTGTAAGTTCCTGTGAGATATGCAAGTGGAAATATGCAGTAGGCAATTGGATGAATGTGGTTGGAGCTTATGGGAACAATTTGTTCTGGACACAGATTTTCCTAACTGTCAGCATATTCTAGGTATTAGAATATATGGTAGTATAAAGTTAGAGTTTCTAGAAAAGAATAAACCTTTTAGGTGAAAATAAAATATGATGTGGAATCCCTGTGGTAATGGGTCAGGCTGGGGAAGAGGAACTGGCACAAACAAGTTGACAGAAGGAAAACAGGAGAGAGAGGATCTTTGAAGTCAAGAAGATTATGAATTTTATAAAAGGATTTTTATATAAGGAAGGATTAGTAATAGTAGTAATAAAAATATATGTATTTAGTAAAGGAAGTTTTTGGTGAGAGAATGTAGTTCAAAGTGTGTTCTTACTGTGATGAAGAATGTAGTTTCAGTTGGGTGTTGGGAATGGAAGAGACTTCATTGAGCTCATGAAGAGTTAGTTTCACAAATGAGACAGCCAACATACTCATGCCGTCATGAAATATTCTTTGTTAGGGGCAAAAGTGATGGCACGAAAAACAAGTGAAGATCTTGGGTGAACGGTGGATTTTTTTTTTTAATGATGGGAATAAATAAGCCAACTCTAAAAACTTAAAGAAAATAAGAGAAAGAGAAAGCAAGAAAAAGTGAGAAAATGAGATGGAGGGAATTAATAATGGAAGGTGGTTACCCTCTAGGTCAGTGTCTCTAAGGACCGTGAGGAAGTCAGCTAATAAGCGTAGTGAGAAGCCTTGGACCAAAACAGACAAGCTGGGCTCATAGAGGCCTCTAGGTACACAGAGGTCGTGGTTAGCACGTAGTTTGTGGACCTGCTAAAAGTAAAAATTTTAGAAAGCCCTTATCTTATCCTATGAAGTGTTGTCTACTATTTTTTCCTGAGAATGAGGAGACAGTCTGTAGGTAAGACACTTGAGGGTAAAGGAGACAAGTAATAAGGAAGTTTTGATATATGATAATTATTAAATCACCCATTACTCTTTTGAATAAAATGTGAATATTTAAGAAAAATATACTTATTTCTGTGTTGGAGGCATAATTTTGACATCTGATGCAAATAAATAGAAAAGAGGGGAAATGAGAGAGAGAGAGAGAGAAAAAAAAGGAAGAAGTCCGCGAATTTCTTGTTCAATGATAATAATAAACTAGTAAATGTTAGAGGACAAAACAATACGTAAGAAGACATAAATGAGAACAGCCTACTACGTGTTCCGATTACTCCATTGTTTCTTCAGGATTACGTGAATCTACGGAGGAAGATGATTCGTGCTGAGTACTGGAAAGTGTGCCAAGTGCTCTATGGGGAAGAGCAACACTATTTAGAGAGAATGGAAAAGGAAAGAAAAGAGATTTTTCAACAACTCATGGAAAGTGAAGACTGTATGGCCCTAAAGGGGAAACTCCTAAGAGGAATGTATGAGGAACTGAAGGAAATGTGCCATAAACCAGACATGGAGCTGCTCCAGGTAAGGAGCAAGGAAAGGAGAGTCAAGGGGCGGCTTGAAAATAATGACCTCATCCAAGAGCAAACCCCCCCCCCCAAAACAAACAAAAAAACCCTTTTTTTTCCTAGAAAATAGGAATAACTACCCCAGGAGAAATTTTCTCCTAAAAATTCGCTCAGTTTCTTTCTTCCTTTTCTCTTTTCTTCCCTTCCTTCCTCCTTTCCTCCCTCCCTCCCCTTTTTTCCTTCTTTCTCTCTCTCTCTCTCTCTCTCCCCCTACCTCCCTCTCTCCCTCCCTCCCCCCTCCTATTTATGAGTGAGAATATGCTGTATTTCTCTTTTTGTGCCTGGCCAGTTACTGAAAAACTACAACAGGAAAGTTTCTTGGAAGGTATTTGTATTCATATTTGAACATATTTTGATATTTAGAAATTGGGGGATATCCAATATCCCTGCAATATATTTCCTGAATTGCCATGCCTTTGACACCAATTGCAATAATCATCCTTAAAAATCAAAGAAATGAAGTCTCCACTATGAATATTGTAATGAATACTAAGACTTTCTCTTTTTGTCTTTACAGCATTTTGGAACCATGTTGAAAAGGTAAGCTTGGCTCTACATTCAAGGTTTGAGAACTATAACAATGTTCAGTCTATTGATGCTGAAATGAAAACATAATTTATTTATTATAATGATATGACCTCTTTCATAGTATATTTTTTTCTTCCCTTCTGAAAAGGGATTTTTGTTATCTAGTGTAAGATGAACTTGGGCAGGGGTATTATTTGCAAGGGGTTATGTGGAAGTTCATGAAAAAATTACCCTTCCTGATTTTAATATTCAAAGTGTATAGAGAAATTGACATAATGGCCCAAGATGATTCCAGGACATATGTGGGAAGGGTAAGTATTTCAGACAGGTGTATAGTGGAAGCAGGGTGTTAAGAATCAGAGGGAGGACACTCAGGGTTTTGGACTTGAATATGTGGTGGATGGCAGCCTCCAACTTCAAATGGAAAGGCTGTATGGTGCACTTAGGGCAGCTGGGTACAAGAAGCAGGGTCCCTGCCTAAGCTAAGATCCTCAAGCCCTAGCTAGTGGTTATAGACACTGAGTTTTTCAGTGGTGACTGGTGTAGGTTAGAAACCAGTGTCATTGAACATCTTCCTTGAATGCAGGCCATTTTGCACAACCTTGTGATGAGGAGAGAGGAAATAGATACAGCTGTGCTTGTTGAAATTGTGAGCCAGGATCAAAGTGTTAGGAGGTGGGATTAGGTTGAATTTGATTTTCACAAAATAAATTGATGCATCCCCTGTTTTGTGAAATTACATTCATACCCCTGCATGTAATTTTGAAGATTTTGATGAAACATCTTCAGAGGAACATAGGAATAATCATTGTGATAAAAACTTTGGGCCAGGAAAGAATAACTGAGCCTTCTTCTTTGCAGGAGTGAGTCTGTGCAGCTTCACATGCCCCAGCCTGTGAACCCAGAGCTCAGTTCTTGGCCCATCACTGGACTGATAGACAGGCTCAACCAATTCCAAGGTAACAGGCAGATCTTTGGCAGGACACCTGTAAATCCCCCTTCATGGGTGTCCTCCTATGGGAAATGTTTCCTCACTGCACAATCTGTTTTTTGTTTTCCAAGAACTTTTATATCCAAATTTGCCATAATAGGAAAATAAGTAGAAATAAATGAATAGAAACCTGTATAAAAGCCAAATATTATATAACACATGCTCACATACATTGTGTAGACAATAGAAAAAGAGTTTTATGGGCTGAAGCGTGCTGAGATATAGTGTTAACTGTTCCTATGGAACACAAAAATTTTCATTTACATTCAGTTCAAGTTTTAGTTAAGTGTGGTGATTGTTGAATTATGAGATACTTAAAGAGTTTTAACTTCTGTTTTTCACATGTATTTATTGCACTGAACATTTTATTCACATAACATATATATACTTTATATAATAATCAATCTTATTAAAAGCGCAAAATGAATATTAATAAACAATAGGCACAAAGTATACTGTCAACTTCATTTCACTGGATTTATCTCTTTCTCAAAAGATCTAGTGGATAATTCTCACAATGAAATCATCCTAAAAAAGCATATGTAGAGTTTCTTCTAGTTTATTTTACCTGTGCATGCTTTAGTGATAAATAATCAAATCTGAGGCAAAGTGGTCACTCTTTAAAATAAGAATTATTATTATTATTATTACTAATTTTCTGAGGAGGGGGCAGGCTGCTTTTGTTACTGACATTTAATGATTAATAATTACACAATTTTAAATGTTCCAGGAAAAGTAACAAAGCTTGGCATTATCCCTGTTCTTCATATATTCTAAGAATATTTATGATTTTCTACCATTGGTCGAATTAAGGATTCGCTTGTTATAAATACTGACTAGTATGAACATCAGTAATTTCCACAGTTCTCTTGCTGTCCTGACCCATATTTCCACTGATAACCTAGCACATCTAGAAATTACGCAGAGCCCATGTTTACCAGGAAGTTATAACATTATTTTTTACCATGTCTGTTTTCTTCTTCCTGCAGTATATATTTCCTGGGAAGATGAAATAGCTGCTTGTCTCATGCCCCTGTTTGAAGATCTGAGACATTTGCTCTCTACTCCTGCTCTTCTCGATGTTGTCCATAATCCAACAAGGTCAAAGTGTTTCCTCGCATGGGGAGCCCAGCCGTTCACTTCTGGCTGACATTACTGGGAGGTGGATGTGGGGGTGTGTGGGAACTGGATCATTGGATTTTGTAATGATTCCTGGACAAAGAGGAATGACATGATGGTTAACTCCGAGGGGATTTTTCTACTTTTCTGTGTCAAGGAGGAGACTTGCTGCCGTCTCTTCACCTCCTCCCCACTCCTGCCTCACTATGTGGAAAGGCCTCTCGGTCCCGTAGGGGTGTTCCTGGATTATGAATGTGGTACACTGAGCTTTGTTAATGAGGCCCATAGTTCCCTCCGCTGCAGTCTCTTCTCCTGTTCCTTCTCTTCTCCTCTGCGAGCTTTCTTTTGCGCTGGAACCACATGATCAGAGACAGGTCTGAAACCTGACGACATGTATCTGGAATGCCAGCTCCTGAGAAAGCTGACTTGGTGCCTACTTGATGGTCTTCAGTGTCATCTACCCTTATAAAATGTATTGATTCTACTCCTTTTAGAAGTGTTTCAATTTTCTTAAAATAAAAATAATCTCAGAATACTGTGCAATATCTATGCTGTGTCTTTTCTTTTCACTTGATTTCTAAGCCAGTTAGGGTAAAAAACAACCCCCCCCTCAAAAAAAACCTGTATTTATCCAGTTTAATAGGTTAAATTGGTTAATGCAAGACAAAATTTCTTCCCACTAACCTGGAATTCTCTTTCCCCATTGCACATCTGTTTCTTGCCATTTCTTCAAGTGTAAGTTTTAACATCTCTTCTTCAGGGAATTCTTGCTTATGTTCCTGGACTAGATTAGTTCACTTGTTAAGTGGACTCAGAAAACTTTGTACTTTTCTTTGTAAATCTCACAATGTAATATTGGTCCTTTCTCTGCTGGTTTTATAAATTATAAGAAGAGAAGGATCATGTTAGCACTTCACACAGGTATATTTAAAGGAGTACAAAAAGCTTAAGATACACTTAATACTTGATAAATATTTGAATAAAATAATAGATGCATGAAATAATTAATAAAAATATATTACATGATGGTTTAAAGGCTACCAAATATAACCAAAAACAACAGGGAGAGTTGCTTATCAAATTCACAGGCTGATCAAAGTTCCTGTAACAGACACTGACTGTCAAAGGACTCAGAATTTAACAAAATGACAATGATACAGAAAACAAGACTGAAAATTTAGAATATTTCAGTAATTTCACTGATAACCCCTTATAGACACAGTTATCTCGGAACACTTACCAGAATAGACAATAAAACTCAAGTTTTGACTCAGAAAATATAGACTACTCAGGAGCCATATTCCATTTTAATAAGGTTCCAAATTTAGTTAGGTCTTAGAATTTTTCAATGTTAAAATATCCCTATAATTAGAAATATCTACGTTGTTCTCATATTGATAATATGTGTAAGTGTAACTCTGTATCCATGGGAGATTGGTTTCATGACCCCCTGCAGATACCAAAATTCAGGGACACTCAAGTTCCTTAAATAAAATGGCATACTATTTATATATAACTTATGCACATCCTCCCCTATTCTATATCAAATCTCATGCATAATGTTGAATTTTCTAGTATTTAATACAAACTAATCACTAGAGGATTGGCAGACAACAATAATACTCAGACTATTAAATATGTGGTTTTGAGTTTATTTAAAACAATGTTTATTCAATAAGAAGATTGCTCAGAGTAAAGTTTAAGAAAGTCTGAATACACCCATGCAAAGCAGGCCTGATCCACAGGTCTAATGACAGATATGTTGCATAATAAGCCATTTCAATGATAAGAGTGAGGCAAACATACAATTCTGTAGTAGTTTATATTTTAACAGCATTATACACTTCTAACCATCCTCATCTTATATATAATATCTCTGTGTATTAGAATAAAAAAGATTAAAACAATAAGGGAGAATGGCTAACATTTACTGTGGAGAGATAAATAAAGCCAATTAAACTGAACTCAAGTTTAAATTATGTTTTAGCCCCTTCCATCATTAGAATCATCTATGCCATAGGATATGTTCTTGAATATGAATTACTTTATGACTGCACCTTCATAAAAAGAATTAATTGTTAATATTCAAGAATAATTCATGAAAATTTGAGAATGCATTCAGAGAAACACCTAGGAATTATAAAAGGGACACTATTTGCAGGCAGTGGATAGCAGAATTTTAAGTGCACTACCTTTTTCAAGATCTTGAAACAATTATAAAAGAAAGGTATTACTCTTATTTTCATTTTAAGACAAAAAATAATAAGGCAAGAAGAGTTAAGAAATCAACTCAATTCAGAAGACTAGTTAGAAAATGAAGAAGGTGAGGTTTAGTCACACAGGAAGAATATGAAAAATATATTTATAACAAACTCTCTATAAAAAGAATATTCTCACGAACAAAAATACATACGAGAACACCTGTGTGAGGAACTCCATGGATCCTCTCCTCAGTGAACAGACCTCTTAACTGGTGGAAATTATTAAAAAACAAAACAAAACACACCATCTAAAGTATCTGGAAATCATCATAAGGTTATATAGCAAATGAAGAAACATTTTTTCAAGAAACTGTAGTAAATCTCAAGGAGACAGTGAGAGTGTGTGACGTTTGATCCATAACCACCTCCCATCACCCACACTCCATATTACGAAAGCCTTTCTCAAAGATGGTGAGGCAGAGACAGAGTCTCCTAATACCCTCGACTCGCAGTCTAGAATTAAGGTTTCACCCCGGGAGGAGCAGTCTGCTTGTGTTTTCCAGCAGCCCCAGCCACATGTTGTGAAAGTAATATTCTCAGGGAATGCAACCCCAAGGATAGTGCTGCCTTTCCCCACACAGCCTCCACTCATAGGGTACAATCTCTACCCCAGAACAGCACATCCCTGATTGCCACACCCAAGTTTACTCATTGGTATCTTCTATGCTTCAAGGCATAAAACAAAAGACAAGGAGATACCATCCCTTTCTCCCAATGCAGACTTGTAGACTGTGTGTGAGTGCTGGAGAAGCACGCCACTGTCTCACTGTCAACTCCAGTGCAATGATCCAGGGATTCTGTTAAGGAGGAATGCCAGGTCATGAACACTGAGAGCTGTGCTCACTGCCTGAGAGTAATGGCTGATTTTGAATGGAGCATGGTGAAGTGCACTCTTAAGGACATTGTCAAAAATAATGGAGATCCCAGTTACAGGCACTTAAGAGGAGCCTAGAATCTCCATTTTTGTGTAGCAGCAACAAGTGAAATGTCTCATCAGCCAGAAGTTTTAACAGAGAGAACCAGGTAAAGAGATAGCCAAGAAAAGCCCTCCTGGAATCTCATTCATTCCCGGGGACCTCAGAGACTGCATCTGTGCTAGGCTACACCCACTCAAGAGCAATCAAAGTGGGATGTGGACAGATTTGGAAGTATTCATTGATCCACTCATTGATCCATCATCAAAGAGCCTTGACTCCTACTGGCTGTAAGAGCTAAAGCACAACTTCTGAGTGAACACAGGGTGAGCAATAAGCTACTCTGCTCCAGGGGGTGATGCCTAGAGCTGGGATTAAAAATTAAATGACAGTCATCTTTTGTGATCTGTAAGACTTGCCCAGGCACTGTCTCAGAAGTAACCAGAAAGGGAATCTCCTAGCCACTAGTCCATGACTTAGTGTGGGACTTAATTATAAATTCCCTGAATCATGAAAGCCATCCCCAAGCCAAACACACATGAATACTAGAGGGCAAAAATCTAACTAGCTAAAGGTGCTTAGGCACAACCTTTGAAATACAGATGAAGATAGAAATAGAGATAAATACGTATGGATATTGCTCAGTGTATTAGTTTGTTTATATTGCTTATAACAAAATACCTGAAACTGGGTGATTTATAAAGAAAAATGACATTTATTGCTTACAGTTTCTGAGACTGGGAAGTCCAAAGTCCATCTGGTGGTGGTGACAGTGACCTAGGGGTCTCACATTGCAAGACAGTGGAAGCAGGGAGAGCAGAGAAAGACAGTCTCCTCTCTGTTCTCTTAAAGCCCTCAAAACCACGATCCTGACTACCGTTTTTAACCCATTGACTACAGAATGGTCCTACAATCCAATCACCTCTTCAAGGCTCTACCTTTCAACTACCATAATAGGATTTCCCATCCTCATAACAGTCACAGTGGGGGCTAAGTTTCTAATACATAAAACTTGGGGGACACATTTCAAGCTTCAGTGAGTTTGGGGGACATAATTTAATACACTACATTCTGCCCCTGGCCCCCAAAACTCATGTCTTTTTTACACACAAATACATTCATTTTATCCCCAAAGTCTTAATTTGTTTTAGCTCTAAAGTCCAAAGTTCAAAGTCCCATTTGTGAAATCAACACGTTATCTACTTCCAAGATATAATGGTGGGACAAACATAGTGTATACATTCCTGTTCCAAAAGAAAGGTGGAATAGGACCCAAACAAATCTGAAACCCAGCAGGGCAGGTGTTACATCTCAAAGCTAGTGAATCATGTACCTTGACTCCATGTTTGGTGTCCTCTGAATGCTGGTGCAGGGGTTGGGTCCAGAAGTCTGTGGGCAGCTCCGCTTCGATGGTTTTCCTGGACTCAGGCCACACTTCAGCTCTCCCAGGCTGGTGTTCCACTCTGGTAGCTCCACAGGTCTGGGATCTCCGTGGCAGTTCTGCTCCCACAGCTCCATTAAGTGTGGTGCTGTTGAGGTTTTCTGCTACAACTCTGATGGAGTTTAGATGTGTTGTCCCCTCCAAAACTCATGTGGAAATTTGATCTCCAATGTGGCAGTGTTGGAAACTGATTGAGTCATTGGGGCAGATCCCTCATGAATGGATTAATGCTCTCCCTGGGGGAGGGCAGATTAATGAGTGAGTTCTCACTCTATTAGTTCACGTGAGAGCTCGTTGCTTAAAAAGATGCTGGCACCTTCTCTCTCTCTCTCTTGCTTCCTCTTGCCATGTGATCTGCTTGTACCTGCCAGCTGCCTGCCACTTTCCGCCATGATTAGAAGCAGCCTGAGGCCCATGCCAGATGCAGCTGTCCCAGAATCATAAGCCAAATAAACCTCTTTCCTTTATAAATTACCCAATCTCAGGTATTTCTGTTATTGCAACACAAAACAGACTGAAACAAACTCTGAAACAACATTTCCACTTGGCATTGCTCTAATGAAGGCTCTATGCAGGGACTCTGCCCCTGTGACAGATCTCTTCCTGGGCCCCCAGACTTTTTCATACATCTGTTGAAATCACAGTGGAGGCTCCCAAATCTTCCACAGCTCTGGCATTCTGCAAGCCTGCAGACCTAACACCACGTGGATGCTGCAAGGCTTCAAGCTAGTATATTCCAAAGCTTCACGTCCAGCCACACCTGGGGCCAATTTACCCACAGCTGGAGTAGCCAAAGCAGCTGGGATGCTGGTGCTGGAGGCAGCTTCCAGAGGTGGTCCTGGGCAGTGAGCCCATGGAGGGTTCCTCAAGTCTGTTCCCCACGACCATTCTGTCTACCTAGGTCTTTGGGCCAGAAATGGAATAGTTGGCCCAGAAGCTTCTGCAATGCCTTCAGGGCCTTTTTTCTCCTTCTCTTGATAATCCCTTTCCTTTGTACTAATCTTCTTAGCTGATGGTCTCCAGGCTGAACCATTACATGCTCTCTGCTTCTCTACCACATGGCCAGGCTGCAAATTTTCTAAATCTTTACACTCTGCTTCCCTTTTAAATTCTGGCTTTATGTCATGCCTTTGCTGCCATAACTCAGTGTAGGCTGTTACAAGTAGCCATGCAGCTTCTCTAATGCTTTGCTGCTTAGAAATTTCTTCTGCCAAATATCTGATTCACACATATTAAGTTCCAACTTCCACAAAGTCCTAGAGCATGGACACAATGCAGCCAAATTCCTTGCCAGTTCACAGCAAGGTTAATCTTTGCCCCCATTTCCAATAAACTCTTTCTTATTTCTGAGACCTCCTTAGAATGGTCTTTACAGTCCATATTTCTATCAGCATCCTGCTTGCCACCACATAACCAGTCTCTAAGACATTCTAAACTTTCCCTCATCTTTTTGTCTTCTTCTGAGTCCTCCAAACTCCTCCAACATTTGTCTAACACCCAGTTCCAAAGCTCCTTCCAGATTTCTAAGTACTTGTCATAAGCAACACCCCACGTCTCTGGTTTCTATATTAGTCCATTTATTAAAGTTGCTTATAACAAAATATCTGAAACTGGGTGATTTATAAAGAAAAACAATATTTATTGCTTACAGTTTCTGAGGCTGGGAAGTCCAAAGACCATCTGCTGGTAGTGACAGTGACCCAGGGGCCTCACATTGCAAGATGGTGGAAGCAGAGAGAGCGGACAGAGAGCAGAGAGAGAGAGGTAGTCTCTTCTTTCTTCTCTTAAAGCCCTTAGAACCATGCTCCTGACTACCATTTTTAATCCATTCACTACAGCGGTCCTACAATCTAATCACCTTTTCAAGGCTCCACCTATCAACTACTATAATAGGATTTCCCACCCTCTTAACAGTCGCAGTGGGGGTAAGTTTCTAATACATAAAACCTGGAGGACACAATTCAAGCTTCAGTGAGTTTTGGGGGACATAATTCAATCCACTACACTCAGTTTAATGTTTAATTGAATCTATAGTAAACTTTTCTAATTATGAATGTTATCATCTCAGACACTTATTCTCACATGAAGGTTGCACTTTAAAAAAAAAACAAAGCAATCTTCACACATACTTTTTCAATTAGTAAGCTAATTTTCCAAGCACCATTCTTTCGTAATTGAAGTACAACTTTAAAAAAAGAAGAAGAAGAAAAGAAAAGAAAAAGAAAGAATACACCATGGTGCTTTCTGTATGATGGACTGAGAAATTATTTTATCATAATTTGTACCATCTTTATTTTATAAAATTTCTGCCTGACTCAGGTCAGGGCAGCACTGGCTGCAGCCGGTAGCTGGGTAAATACTGTGCATCCGATCTTGAGCACAGAAAAAGAGAAAACTCAGATCACATGGATTTGGAGAGAGAAGCAGGGGAAGGAGTTGAGCAGAGGGCCACACATGGATTTCAGGAAGGTCACATTGCCCTAGCCATTGATGACTTCCTTCAGATTCCTAAGCCTGCAGGGAAACATGAAGCCTCACAAGCTCCCAGGGATGCTACAGTCCTGGAGGGTGAGGGGCCACTGTGCTTCCCAACTTGCCTCTCTTCCCCATCATAAAAACAGGTCTCTGCAGCCAGGAGTCAGAAAGAATTAGATTCTACCCATACAGACTTTAAATCTTTAATTTTTGATTAAAACACACACACATCCTTCTCTGTAGTAAGTCATCTTTGGAAAACACTGGAAAGATCTGTGATAAATGATCATCTCTAGCCTCCTATGCAATGGTAGGAATGGGAATGGTGAATTGGTTAAGTATGAAATACTTGTTTCCAGGAAAATAGTGTAAATATTGGTTCTTAATTAGTTTCACAGTATGGGAATATACTATCATGAAACTGACCTATGGTTAACAACTTTGTAAAACCAATGTATATAGTCCCTCACAAAATATTTGATAGGTAATTGTTAGGTGTTGAATTTCTCACAATGGAGAAACATCTGTAGAAGTTCTCTTCTTTGCTAAAGAACATTTTTCTGTGACAACTTCTCTTTTGCCTCCTGGCCTCAGGCTCCCTCTGCATGTCTCAGGCTCCCTCTGGTAGTCTCTTTCTTCTCACTTTATTTTTTCATTTTATAATTTTGAACTAGTCCACACCATTTCCTCCTCCAATTTCTCTCTACAAAATAATGAACTTTGTGCTAAACAGGAAAGGTCATGAAGAGATGAAGAGAATGATCTCATTAGGGAAGATGACATCGTGCCAAACACTGCTTTTCTTAGCACACGCTGCATAGAATTCCCACTTCAACCTGCAGGAAATCTTTTACTGTCCTAGTTTTCTTTTATATATATAAGGTGGAAGGGAAAGAGTAACACTATCAGAGTCTCTCCTCCAGTAAAATGTAGAATTTAGATTCCAACATACACCTTTCTGATTTCAAACCTGGAATATCAAATATATTTTTCCCCATTTATTGGCCCTCCTGGACCACCTGTTCTGTTTGTGCCCAGCCAGTGTTTACCCATCCTCTATGCTTAGTGTCTCTTATTGTTGATTGGAATGATTCTTTCTTAAACACATTGTGTGGGACCAATGTGTTGGTGGAGGGACCAATGTGTTGGTGGAGGCTGTACAAAGAATAATATGTGCTAAGGCCAAACAGCATATAACAAATACATGATCTATTACAAATCAGCAGGATAGGAACTAGGATCACGTATAGAGAAGTTATGGAATCCAGAAGAAGATTGGCAACATACTATTTTTCTTCCCTCTTCTCTCCACCTTCAAAGTCTTCCTTCCCTTTTCTTTCTACCTCAGGCTTCTTAGCCTCTCCTTCTCACAAAGTTCCTTTCCAAAGCTTGGCTGGTTTTAGATTGTGTTTCCTCATATCACAGAACAGTGAAAGATGGAAGCGGTGCGGCATTCTCTCTTCAACCTTTAGGACAGCCAACTCTGGGTCCAGGCTCCTCTCCCTCTGGGGTACTTGTACTGACATAGTCTCTGGATGTTGGCAGTAATAGGAGACTCTTCCTGCAATAACTGTTTTCTTAAATTCTTACTTAAAACTTACTTTTAGAGTTCATGAATTCAAGTAAATTTTTCTAGGACACCCCCAGCATAGGCTCTTTGTAAACTTCCCTCTGCGCTTTTCAGCACAAATTACTTCCCAGTCTTTGGTTAAAAACTTCTTTCTCCAGTACATTATTTGTTCCTTGAAGCTGCCATAGTGGAAGAGAGATAATTTGTGCTGAACCTAAAAATATACCTTGATTGAAAGAACTCATCCGAGAAGGGTGGGAAGGCTCTCACCACACTGTTTTTCTTTTTTACCCTGGAAACAATTGAAATCCGGAACCCAGTAGTAACTCAGGCACAGAGGCGTTTCTGGCTTTCTGGCTAGAAGGCTCAGATGCTCCATTTAATTCGGTCTGGGTTTTCTGGACCTTCCCAGCCTGAACTTTTGGTCTCTTCGTGATGGGAAGGAACAGCACTGGGTGAATCCCAGAAAAAATAGGGATGCTACAGTTTCCACCAACAGGATTGTCGCTTTCCCCTTTCCTTGCTCTTTCATACAAGTGCAGTGAGTCTGAGCTCTTCAGGGCACCATCCCCACTTAGCAGCTTTGCTCTGCTCGACAGGCATCCCAACCTGATTTCCTTGAATGGCAGGCACTGGAGGAGAGGGGTGCAGACTTTGAGAACCAAAAGGGCAGAAGAGTGGCTCTGAGGCCACCCCACCACCCCCTGCAGACTTCACTCCACCAGGGGTGTCTGGACCAGGAAGACCTCACTCCTAATGTTTACTGAGAATGTGCTGTGTAAAGGAGCCTGCCTAGGACCTCACTGATGAGCAGGAGCAGGTTCCAGAGAACAGACGCTCAGGACTATCAATGCTGGAGCACCTGCAGATCTCAGCTGAGATGGTCTGCAAGGTCCTTGCTCTGACAGATGGGCCCTGCAGGACCATGACTCTTGAGTCCAGGGTTGGATGTCACCTCTGTAAGGACACTCTGACCACATCTCTCTTGTGTCCAGTATCTTAAGGAGCTACTAGGCACTTCTGGACATGAGGACCTTTTTAAAACTACCTAGAGTACTTCTCATTTAACGCTGGTGAAGTCCCTTCCATTCCATAAGCTGTGGCTACTCCTGGAAAGTTTTGAGGATGGATGGAGCCTGAGGTTTTTCCTCACACTCTCCTGAGATCAAGTTCTTGGAAGAGAGGAGCCTGCACTGCACCCTAAGTTCCTGGGAGCCATTGCCTGACACATTGCCACTTGGACAGTTGGGTTCTCTGTCCCTGGGCCCCATCTACATAAAAACTGCACTGCAGCAGCAGCCCAGTGAAATAGAAATTTCTTGGGTGAGATGGGACTTATTTCAGAAGGGCAGAAGGTCCCAGTTACCCATCTAGCTCTTGAGCTGGGTTTGTTTGGCTCCCTCCAGGGGAGCTGGGTGCTGGAACCAAGGGCAAAACTAAATCTCCCTCTTGAACTTGACCTCCCTCTGTCCTGAAGCCACCTGGCAAAGACCCCTGAGCTAAATTTCAGCTGTGAACATTCACTCACATAGCTTTTGCTAGATCTCAGGACCAACTCTACCCTTATATTCTCAATACTTTTCCATAGCTCAATTTATACATTTAGTTAGTTAAAAGAAGAAAGTTATTTCTATTATTTTCTTTCTCCTTTAAAAAATAGGTATTGTAATGCAGAAACAAACTATTTTTAAGCAACCAAATGTCAACTTTCTCATTAGTAAATTCTAATCCACTTTTTAGGATGTCAAGTTTTTATGCCAAAGAAAAGCAGCCTGAAGCATTGTCAGTATAATTAGATTTCTAGAATAAATAGTTGACTTTATTCTACAAGAACTAAATAATAATAACAACAGAGCAATACAGAACAACATCATGATTTAACTGAACGATAATTTACATATCCGCAAAAACTACCCACAGCCATCCATCAAAACCCTCCCCAGTCATAGACATACTAGTCACCAAACAGGTTTTTGGTAACCACTATTTGCACTGTTCATCCGCAGGTTAGAGTGGCAGGACACCCAACTACCAACCAGTAGCAGGTGACAATACTGAAAAGTCAGGGGCACAAACCAGGTGGGTTCCCTGAGAATCTGCTGTAGTTGTTTTGGAGCTAGAAGCCAAGGCGCCGACATGACCCATGGGCAGTGGGCTGAGGTGTATGGTGGCTCACCCCTGGCGCCTCACTCCTGCAGCAATCCGGAGGAAAACCCGGAATCCCAGCAACAGGAGCACTGTTGTGTGTAGGTGTTATGTGTGTGTGGGGGGGGGGGTTGGGAGTAGTTGAGGGGGACATGCACTCTCAAGAAGACAATTTGGAATTGCCCCACTCTATACCTGCTGCATCAAGGGCTCTGGTTCCTTTTCTAAATGTGCCTCCCTCTAGGGAGAGATTCCTAATCCCTCCCTCACTGCTGGTGGAGCTGCACTGCACATGCCTGCTGGGCCCCTGGTCATTATACCCCCATTCTGCAGGCTCCTGTTCATTGAAGACTTTGTTCTCAAAAATTTCCTAGAGCATAAAGCAGCAGATCCCAGGCAGGTGGTTCCATTTCATTCCTGGTGCTGGGGGCTGCAGGGACCACTCAATTCACCTGGATCTGAGTTGGGTCCACTCACTGTACTCCTTCTCATTCAGTGGATGGTTTAGGACACAAGTTCAGAAGAGTCACCACTCTATAGGACCATCCCACTCTGTATCAGCACAGTTCCAAGGTACCTGTCAAAATCATATCCACAAACCCTTTTAAACATGAAATATCATCTCTAGAATCTTTAAAACAGAATTTCTCACAAAGAAGGAGATATATAAAAGGATATGTTTTAGTAGCATTATTTTCAGTAGTTAAAAAAAGAAATATTTGCTGTGGTTTGAATGTCCCTCCAAGCTCATGTTGGAGCTTGGTCTCCATTATAACAGTGTTAAGAAGGTGGAAAATCTGACGATGGTATTTGAAAGGTGGGGGCTTTAAGAGGTGATTGGATCATGAGGACTGTGTCCCCATGAATATATTAATCCATTCAGTAATGGGATTAATGGGTTAAAGATTTAATGGGTTATCAGGGAGTAGACTGGTGGCTTTATAAGGAGAGCAAGTCAGCACGTTAAAACGCTCTTGCTCAGCCCTGTCTATGTGGTACCCTGTGTCGCCACAGAACTCTGGAGGGAGTTCCCACTGAGAAGAATGCCCTCACCAGACGTGCCCCTGGACTTTGGACTTCCCAGTTTCCAAAGCTGTGAGGGGTAAATTTTGTCTTTTAATAAATTACCCAGTTTCAGGTATTCCATTAAAAGCAACAGAAAATGAGCTGATACAATAGAGTATAAACTGAATGCGTTACGATATGGAGAATAAGTCAGTAAAAAATACTGTATAATATTCAACACATTATATAAATGAAGATGTTCATAAATACTGATTTAGCACATAAAGGATTGTGTGTGTGTTTTTAACAGAATTATTAATATTTTAAATCCAATGCATCCACATGGCAACAACTACCACCCAAAAATTCATACTACTGAAGAATATAAAATTAGAAATGCACTGAAATTAGTCAAGCTCACAGTGGATGATCTAAAAAAACAGACTTTCACCTTATTAGCATTAGTTAATTGCATTATAATATTATTAACATTACAGTAAAAATGTTAACTAAAATAGTACCTATTTAGTTATGGACTGCATAATTAGGGCATTCTCTCCTTAGGGTATCCTGCAAATTAAACGTGGTATGAAACAAACTATATTTTTTATACCTTTTAAATCCAGTGGCATATAGCTTTGTAATGGTTTTTGATGTGTTAACCTGGCTAAACTGCAAGGATGTAAGAGAGGGAGGCAGCCGTTTTGTAGCACACACAGCTTTCCCAGTTATTCAAGCAAATACTAATCTAGGGACTGCTGTGGAGGGATTTTGCAGATGCAGTTAAAGTCTGTAATCTTGACTGTGAACTAGGGAAATTATCCATGTGAACTTGGCTTAATCAATGAGATGCCATTAAAGAAAGTTCAGGTATTCCCTGAATAAAACTCCAAACAGCAAATGGGTCCACATTGCTCCAAATGCTCCTGACTGCCTGTGGACAGCATCATCTTTGGCTGTGCTAGTTAGATTCCAGCCTGCTAATTCTTTTTCTTTTCTTTTTCTATTCTTTTTTCTTTCTAAATGATTGTCCACTGATCTCTGACTTGCTGAGCCAGTCCGCATAGTCATTTAAGTCAATTCCCTTGTTCTTCCTCCCTCCCTCCTTCTCTCCCTCTTACTGTCTCCACTTCTCCAGTTGAACCCAGATGATACAAGCCTGACAGATTTATCTTCAGTGTTGGGATAGCTTTGGCCAAAATCTTGTGATCCATTAGCCGACAATTTCTGTCCCCAAAAATATTTGGATAGAAGCTTCCCAAATTTTATTTCTCATTTTGAATTTTCATATAAAAACAGAAATCTTTGATACATGGGAAAATATATGTACTACATATATTTTTAAAGAGGTAATTTGTATGCAAATGTAGTGATGTATATGGTGAGAAATCCAGTAAAAAATAAATGAGTCTGACAGGAATAAGGCCTTTTGAGAACAAGGGTAACTAAAGGGACATAAAAAGTGCTTTGCATTGATGAAATGTCATTTCCTTATTCAGTGTCCCTATTCCTTCAGTAGAGGCAGATATCTACAAAAATGCCAATCTCCCTCATTTCTGAGTCCCCTCTTACTTTTGTCTTTCTTTCTTTTCTTCACAGAGGAAGCCCTAGAAGGACAAACCACCGCATATCCACTGGTGAAGTTAAGCTCCTGCTGGGGTCTTGCTTATTACCATTGCTATACAGTAGAAGCTTGTCATTCTTCATGCCTCATACACTTTTTAGACATTTGCTCTTTTTGTGGAAATGACTTCCCTCTTACTTTCTGTGGTAAACACATGCTGGTTCTTCCAGGTGTCTGGGACATTGCACACACAATAGCTGTTTTTGTCTCTCTTGTAGGGCCTTGTATTTCATAGTTACTCTGCATATCTTTCTATGACATCCTAAGCTATTCTCACTATTACAAGCAAAACCCACACATAGTTGGCAAATGCTTCTTCTTTTGGAAGATTTGGAAGATTTAACTGTCATTGAGTTAATGCATACTAAGTATTTTGTCAGCAAAGAGAAAAGTATGAAGATCATGATGAGAAAGACATATCTCTCCAATGCAAGAAAAGCATAAATCACTGTAGGAAGATTAAGAAATACTATTGCTTCTAGGACACTGGTGAAAACTTATTTCAGCTCAGAGCAGGGAAAAGGAAATACAAGTAAAAGAGAAGAAAGGAGCAGATATGTGGTGGATTAAAGCCCAGAGCTGGGAACAGTGCAGGATTCCCACCCACAAGCCCTAGGAACACGCTGCCTTCCTGTATCTGAGGCTTAATCATAACTACTGTGTGTTTGTGCAGGCGTGTGTGTGTGTAATTATTTGTCTTGATTATACAGAATGCACATTTTTCTCAAAAGAATATAAAATATTCCCTGAAACCAACAAACAAAAAACCCATAAATTACATCACAATGAAAATATCAGTAAATTCCACAGTGTAGAAATAAACAGGTCTATGATACTAATCATAATCTTAAGGTCTTTCATATGCTTATTTATATTGTTTTAGCCTCTTCATCTGTCTTGCATTAAAAATGCTATATAAATATCTCCTAATTTTAGTGTGTTCTAGCTAGGTTTCTGAGCATCTCTTTTAACTTTTTGCTTTATTACTTTGGTTGCTATACATTTGATACACAGATATTCATAATTTTAAATTTTTTAATTGTAAATTTTGACAGCATCAAAATGTTTTTCTTTGTCACACTGAATGTTGTTGGTTTGAATTCTACTTAGTTTGTTATCAGGACCACAGATGCTGCTTTCTTAATGTTTCCACCTTTCTGACATAACTTTGCCCTTTTCTTCACTTGTAGCCTTTCTGAGTTATTTGCCTTAGGTGTGCTTCTTGTATACAGAACATATTGGGATTTATATTTTGAGCTTACATAAAATACTTTATTCTTCTAATAGGTAAGTTAAGACCTCTTGCATTTATTTATTTCACATTTATTCTTATGAATGGTATGCGTGTTGCAACTCTGTGAGATAACTAATAAGTACACAAAAAGAGGCTCAATATCTCACTAGGAAAATTTAAATTAAAACCACAATTATATGCCACTATAGACCCAACAGAACAGCTATAATGTGAAAGACAGACAATGACGTTTGTTGCTAAGCATACGGAGAAATGGAAGCCTTCTTGAATTACTGGTAGAAATGTAAAATGGTTCAGCCACTTTGAAAAACAATTTTTCATTTTCTTAAAATATTATACATAATGTTATGAGAAAATTCAGAAATTATATTTCTTGGTATCTACCCAAGAGAAATGAAAACATATGTCTATACAGAGACTTGACCTCAAATGTACATGATAGCATTATTTATAATAGTAAAGAGTGACAGCAATACAAATCTCCAGCAATGTTGGATGGCTAAACAAAATATAATATATCCATACATTGAGATATTATCAGCAAAATATAATTATATATAAATAAATAATGACATATTGATACATGCTACAATATAAGTAAATTTCAGAAACATTATACCGAGTAAAAAAGACATATATGTATTGTGTGAGTCCATATATATATATATATATATATATATACGGTTGATTGACAAGATCATTTGAAGGAGTAAAGGATAACCTTTCCCACAAATAGTGCTTAAACATTTGAAATTCATGTGCAAAAATGAACCTCAAACCCAAATCACACCATACACGAAATTTAACTCAAAATATATTATTGGCCTAAGTGTAAGCCTAATATAAAACTTCTGGTAGTAATCAAAGAAAAAAATCAGTGACCTGTGTTTAACAAATATTTCTTGCATATGGTATCAGAAAAAGAAACATTAAAAAACACAAATGGATTTATCAAAATTAAAATTTTTGTTCACCAACAGAGATAATACAATGAAAAGATAAACCAAATACTGAGAGAAAATATTTACAAAACATATATCTGATAAAGCATTTATATCAAATAGAACTCCTACAACTCAATAATTGAGAAAATATCCAATGAAACTCTTGTACAACCTGAAATACATGAGTAGATGTTTCACTAAAGAAGATATTTGGATGGCATGTAAGGATATAAAGAGATGCTCAACATCATAAGTCATTAGTAAGATACATGCAAATTAAAACCACAATGAGATACCACTACACGCTAGGAAAGGAAATGGCTTACATAATAAAGACTGAAAATACTGAGTGTCGATGAAGATGTGGAGAAACTATAAGCTTATAGATTGCTGGTGGCAGTGTAAAATTGTACAGCCACTTTGAAAAGCAGTTTGGCATGTTCTTAAAAAATTAAACATACACAGCAAATAATTCCCTACTTTCATTCCTAAGCAACTACCCATGATAAATGAAAAACTTGCTAGTGAATTTCACAGCAACATTACTCATGGTAGCCAAAAATTGGAAACAATGCAAATGTCCATCACCTGATGAATAGATAAATAAAATTTAGTATATTTATACTATGGAATATGCAACCCACATTTGCACAAAATCATGGTGACTCTCAAAAACATTATGTTAAGTGAAAGAAGCCAGACACAAGGATTATATACTGTATAATTACATATGTGATATTTCTAAAAAGGCAAAACTCTATACACAGAAAGATTAGTGTTTGCCTGAGGCCAGGGATGCTACGAGAAACTGATTGTTAAAGAACAGGAGAGATCTTTTGGGAAGGATAGAAGTGTTCTAAAAGAGGATCTGGTGATGGTGGCATGAAATAAATTTAACAAAAATTTATTAAAATCATCAAACTGTACCTATCTATTAAGTGGGTGAATTTTATGGTCTATAAGTTACACCTAAATTAAGCTGATAAAAATCACTGTGGGTCCCCCAAAGCTTTTATTTATGTGGGTTTTTAATGTCAAGATATGCCATATTAGAAATTAAAACTGGAAATCATTAAATATGTATTTATTAATAATTTTTAATAACAGTTATAAAATTATAATATGTAACAATATTTTGGGAAAAATAGTTCTATTTTCCAAAATTATAAAAATAATTAGAGTCACATTGTTTTACACTTTTTTGCAAATCTCTTCTAATGTCTGGCTTTGTAGATGACATCTGGATTTTCATATCTGTTTTCCACTCAGTGTTTTCTGATATTACATGTCATGTAGTCCCTGCAAAATTCTCCTGTACTCTGGTAGAAAAATAAAAGTTCAAGGGGAAAATAATGTCTAAATATTGTTATTAAAATAATTTTGACTTTAAGAGCCCCAAGGTTTTCAGAACCACACTCTGAGAACCCCTGTAGTTAGGGTTCATTTTTTGGTCATCTACTGGTTGTGGTGTTGGAGTGGGGAAGGGAATAGTTCAAAGGTGGGGCTGTCTGGGCCTGTAAAAACCAGTCATGCATCTTGTTGCTTTACCTCCTAGACCACGAAAACAAAGTGTGCTACATGGTAACCATCGCCCCCTCCCCAAAAGAGCTGTGGCTGTGTGGGCAGAAGGGGCTGCACCTCCCACCACTCTGTTCTCCCCACCGCAAACCACTGGCAAGTCCACAGCTGGACTTTGTGCTTTCCAATAAGATTTTTCTTTAAATTGTCCCTACTCATACAACGTAAAAATACCATCTTTTTTGGGCTACATCAGAGATTCTCAAAGTATGGTCCAGGGACCAGAACCACCAACAGCACCTTATAAATCATTTGAAATCCAAACTTTCTGGCCCTAGCCCAGATCTAGTGCATCAAGAACATCTGTGGTTGAGGACCAGCAATTTATGGTCTAACAAGCTTTGCAGGTGATTCTGATGCACCTAGAAGGCTAAGTCATCAACCTTGATGTTAATCTGAGAAGGATCCCTTCTCAGAAAGGAAACACAGCACAGCTGGAAGGAAAGCTTCTTTACCTTCTCCCATCCCCGCCCCTTCCTGGATGCGGACAGTCTGGGTAGAGGTGCAGAGTTTCAGTTCCAGGTGGTGGATGCAGACAGGATCAGACAGCCAAGGTTCCTCAAGGAGAAGCACCAACTAGAAGGTGAGAAAAGTGAGCTGTATAAACCAGATTACCTGCCTCCCAGACACTGTTTGTTTTTCTTTCCCTGTAGTTTACATGGAGCCTTTAATAAACACTTTAATCACAATTTCAGCTTCATCTCTGCCCTATGTTTGAAAACAAAAAATGAGATAAAAGTTCAGTAAGCATATTAATGTGGAAAAGCTCCACCTCTGGTCACCTAGATGGTGGCAGTGATTATTCAGAAAGCCTTCAAAGAAGTAGAACTGGAGTGAGAACTGCCCTCCACACATGGAGACTACCCTCCAGAGCTCCTTGGCAGGTTATGGGCTTTATTTCTATCAATGAAAGAGTTTTGAAATTGTTCATTCGAGGGTGTATGGATCTCACAGAGAGAGCTGTCTACCTCTATTCTCCAACTTGTAAAATTCAAAAGAATATAAAAATAAATTACATTAAATTATTTTAACCCATTATACATAATTAGTCTTTGTTAATATTTTAAAAATATTTTTGGTGTAAGTTATTCTACATTTTGCATTCCATTGGGGGAAAAGTTAAGAAAATTAAACAAAAAATTGAGTGGGATTGAGTGGAAATGTTGCTCTTTATATGTATTGAGAGAGAAAGACAGGTAAAGAGAGAAGATACAGCATGAAATCGGTTGCACTTTTGATATACTACTTGGGAAAAATGCATAATGAGCAAAACTTCTAGGAATCAAATTATGTTTTTGTTTTGTTTCGGTGGCTGGCCGGTGGATGGATCTAAACCTTTGGCCTTGGTTTTGTAACACTGCACTCTAACCAACTGAGCTAACCAGCCAGCCTTAAATGATGTTTTCAATTTTATTTTCTTAATCACTAATCACAACGATCTTTTTAAATCTTTAAAATAACTTGCGTGCATGTGTGTGTGAGCACTTATGAGCACATGGAAAGAGGAGAGAAGAACGTCAGATATTCCCAGTCCTCCCCAAAACTTTGTAGTCTCTGAGATGAGAAAGGAAATAGAAGCCATGTTTTTCAAGGATGAATGAGATTTGGGATTTTTTAAAAAATTATTTCTTTTTTTCCTGCGTTTGTAGTGAGAAGCTTATTGAGGTAAGGGATAGGCAACGTAGAGATGGATACTGGAGAAAGGCTTCACTTAATGTCTTGTAGCAGAACTGTACAGATGGTTCTTTTGTTAGTGTTCATTGAGTGGAATTGTAAAAATCAGTTTGTATAAAGGAGGTAATTCAACTCATTTCTTTCTTATGGTTATTCCTTCTCTCTTTCTGAAATACTATTATTTGTTTCTGAGGAACAGAGGGCAGAAGAGTCCTACCTGGAAACCCTGACTCCAGGAGGGTGATTAAATGCCTGTTTTCAAGAAAACTATGTTGGAACTCGGGTACATGATTAGTACCCCACCTATATACTCGTGATACAGTGGCCACGTCTCCCAGGGAAGGGGGAAAGGTTATAAGAAGCTCTGCTGTGCATGATACTGGGGTGCTTCCTCTCAGAATGGAAACTAAGATCCAGACCCTAATCTATGAGAGCTATATTTGGAGACATTCAGCATGCTATGGCATAACTGAACAAAGGGAAAACTGAGTCGTGTGTCCAGCCGGGTGATTAACCAAAAAGAGGTGGCCAAGACACATGCAGTGACTTCTCCTTACTTCACGTGCCTATGGTCTTCACACAGCCTCATAAAGTCTCCCATCCTTTTGTGGCTCTACTGGGGACCTGAGAGGAGTCTGGTCTCACTTAACTCTAAGGGTAGCTGAGACCAGCTGTGGTTCTGAGAGGCTTTTACTGAAATCCATAGCAAGGTCCAGGAGCCTGGGGGAACAGTGCATGGATTCATCTTGGGGTTTGCTGGAAGCCCAAAAGTAGCATTTTCCCCCAACCCTACAAATTGAGGACCACATGAAAGAAGGTCCCATCTGCTAAAGCTCAACTCCTAGATTGTGAGTTTCTTGTCAGACACCTTTGGCTGAGTCTTTTGATCTACATTGGGGAGGTCTAGGTAGTGATCCTTGACCTGTTATTGTTGTGGGTCATGACCATAGGGGTCGTAGATGAGTGTGAGAAACAGATGAAATCTCTATCCAGAATTGTATCCAAATGTGTCCTTTTTAAAAATCATTCTTCTATGACAAATTTTGAAAGTTATTAGGTGCTTTTAAGAAACTTTTCCTGGATATTTCACCTACTGCTGTCTCAAATTTGGGTTCTCTCTCAATTAATCTCCTGCTCTATTTTCATTGCCTCCTCCTAAGTTGCTCTCCTTTTTCTCTCATTCCCATCTGTGTGCCTTTCTCATGGGTGTGCTCACTCTTGACCCTCTCTCTTTTTGGTCATTTTGTTCACGTACTTAACAGTAACAATTAACAAGGCACTGATCCAATTACTATACACAGTACATGTAGGCTATATATATTACTATATATCCTATTACTCTATATAAATATATATTTAATATGTAATACACACACACACACACACACACACATACACATACACCTTGAAATAGGTATTTTTCTTTTCAAGTTAGGAAACTGAGATACCACGTGTGACAGGGCTAGTAAGCAGTGGGTCTAGGAATCAAACATGAGCAGTTTAGCTTCAAGCCCGTGCTCTTAACCGTGATGCCCCTTTGCTTTCCACTGTCTTTCTCACTTTGAGGATTGATGAACAGCAGAAACTTCATGCCAGTTGCTCAAAATGTAAGCACTCAAGATTCATTTAAAAATGCGCAGGAAGTTTGGCCTGTTTTCTTCCTTATCAGGATCCAATATTTTATACAATGTTGTGCTATTCCCCAAGGGCTATGTGTATCTTGTATTCATTGGTGCATTCAGTTAAAGTAAGGAAAGTTTACTTTGTATAACATTTTTAAAAATTTTTTGCCAATTTCTTTATATTGCCTTTTCCAGTATTTTCTCCAAATTCCCCTCTACTTCTATTGGCTCTCTAGTCCCACTGTCATCTCCATTCCTTTACCTGGACTTGACTTTCCTCTTCCTCTCTTCCTATTACATAATCCCCAATACCCCTTGTCCTACTAGGCATGACCTCCTTTCATGTTTCTTGCATCCATCAGGACAGGAAAACCTTCTTTCCAGCTACTTGAAATCCCATCACAAGGATGTGACTGAACATTTTGGGGAGCCTCTGCTTTCGCCTCCTTCTTCTCCCTCAGGATCCTGCATTCTTATGGTTTAGGCAACAAAAGGAAACCCCTATTTCTCATTCTGGGATATTTAGATGATCAGTTCTTCTTATGTTATGAAAGTGAAGAGCTAGGGAAGAGCCTTGGAACGTGGGTAGGAACAGACATGCATACTGAGACCTGAGCCAGACAGAGAACTGAAGACAGAGAAGGATTTCAGAGTCACTTAGGGCCAGAGTAAAGGTGCTTATGGGAAAAGGGTCAGGGCCCGTGGCAAGGACAGGGCCGATCTTTCACCACAGAATGTTAATAAGACATTATATTTTAGCAAACAGATGACATATCTCTGAGCCGGCATCAAAAACTTCCACAGCTCTGAAGAGTGGGAAGTCACAGGAACTAGCTTGATTTTCCCTTCTGAATATGGGAGGTACAGAACAGTGAGGTACAGAACAGTGAGAATGAAACAGATTTTGCCCAAGGACAGGACCAAAGTTTCTCTGTTTTCAGGCCACTCTTACTGGTCAAGTCCAGCGGATGACTCAGCTGTGGGTTTCTGAACCTCTATTAAGGGAATGACTTCCTCATTCTTCACTAAGAAACACTCACGTGGACAGAAGCCCAGAATATGGTCATTGTAATCAAGAAGTCATGGGAAGTAAAGAACATCCAGAAGGTCTGCTTAAGTGAGACTTTTCAGTCAAATATAGAGACATCATGGGCTGGCTGGTTAGTTCAGTTGATTCGAGTGCAGTGTTGGTACCAGCAAGTTCAGAGGTTCAGATCTCCATACTGGCTAGGCACCAAAAATGAACAAATAAAAAAAAACCAAAACAAAAACAAAAATATAGAGCCATCAAAGGGGCTTTTTATGAGGATAGGTATTGACCTTTTCCACCTCACTATCCTAGAATTACCAAGTTTGCTCCTGGTCCTGACAAGGAGGTAGACAACAACTCTCCCATCCCCCTACTTCACTATTGTGTATATTTGTGTCAACACTTTAACAATGTTGTGTAGAGAATGATTGTCCATTTGACCTCAAATCCTTGCAGGGCACCCACCTCTCCAAAGGAATATTTACCATGTCCATAATCCAGAGAATCAGAGGGACCTTTGATAGGAATCTGGAGTTTGAATGATAGATCTATAAGAGGCTCACTCTGGATCTAGGACTCTGATATCTGCCTATTAGGAAGATTAGATGTAGAAGGTTGCATTTCTTCTCTTCTACCCCATGACCTCCACCACCCCACGCCCACTGAATAGCTGCAACAATACATCCCATTCCACATTCTTTTGCTACAATTTAACTTAAGTACTGCTCCCACTGAAAGTGTTCCATCCCCTTGAATCTGTGTAGGGCTGTAACTACAGTAAATGAGATATTTTTTGTAGTATAAATGTAATATAGCTTCCACCTGGCTCTATTGGGATGCTCCTTCTAAGAGACTAACTCCCATCCTGCGAGGAAGCCCAAGCAGCTACATGGAGTGGCCAAATCAAGATATGCTAGGCAAGAGCCCCAGCTAAGGTACACCAGCCAGCATCCAGCACCATTTTCCAGACTTGTAAGTGAACTATTCATTTTTCTGTTATATAGTTAGTGATCAGGAAAATGACCACTAGGTGAGTCTATAGATCCAACTGACTCACAGTCTTCTGAATTTTCATCAGACTTTACTTTCTTACCTAATGCTCACATGTTCCCACTCTAACATAAGATAATTATACTTTCAGTCTCCAGGTATCAGTGAAAACTCACAACCTGTGTGAATTCGAATGTATGCATATTTCCTTTTCCCCAATGAACATTCACTCAAGTAAAAAGCCATAGGTTTCTATGGGTTAAAAATGGGAAATCATTACAGAATATATTTGTCATAGTGACTTACTCCTAGGGATGTGCTTGTCACATCAATCAAAGAGCTCTGGGCCTGAAAATTGTTTTAGACTTAGGAACTGAGAAAGGGCTCACTAAATTCATCAGTGGAAATTATCCTTGGCCTCTTGCTTATTTGTTCTTCCTTTCTTTTTAATTACATCTTAAAGCAGTACCCTTGGTAGTCAATCTATTTTTCCCCTGGGGATACTGTTTGTTAACCATCTTCACAATTCTATGTGAGTCAAGCCCTCTTGGTTACTGCTTAGCCCTTCTTAGTAATTACAAAAATTGCAATCTGCTGGCATCTGGAGGTTAAATACCTCATCACCTGATTGCTATCAACAACCAAGCTCTGTAAACACTTCTAACATCAGCTTAGGCTTGGAGAGTGTAGCTATCACTGAACTTCTTACTGATGCTAGTTTCTTCTCAGCAGCATATTCCTGATAACCTTGGTGAATGATGTATCCTCTTGGAAATCCTAAGAAACATAATTCTGTAGTTGATTGTCTGGCATAATAATATGCATGCTCCAACATGCAAATGCCCCTCTGCCTTTTAATTCTGTCCTTTGCCATCTATTACAGTAATTTCACCACTTCAGTGCTGCTTACCATGGACCACTGATTCTTTTTCAGGCCTATGGGAGCCACCAATTATCAAGTGTGCCCCATTCCCTGATGTCATTTCTAGGTTACTATATTCTATATCCTCAGAAAATGCTCCCAACCCAATAAACTCTGTCTTATCCCATATGTTGTCCTCCTTGATCAAGTATCCTCAAAATCTAGTCATAAAGGGACTCCCCCAGCTTCTGAAATTACATGCTGAATAATTTCTTCAGATACTTTGGGGTATAGTATTTTACTCCCATTTAGGCCACATGTTTTTCTGTCTGAGTTTTGCTGAGACTTAAACAAGCCAGAATAAAAGGTGAGGACAGATCCTGAGTAGGTTCCCTAGTGACTCTTAGAAACCTCTGCAAACTCGCTCCAAAGCAGTTCTAAGTTTAATAAAAAGGGTGGCAACCTCTGTAGTAATTGTGCATCCAGAGAAATCTTGGAAGCCAAACTTCTTAGGGGCATCCATCCAGATGTCAAGATCATTAGGCTCTCAGGTTTTTCAATAAATGACTTGCTTTTCCTGAATATTTGATCATCTTTGATGTTTGAAACTATTAAATTGTAAATTTGATTTATAGATTTTTTTTTGCTCTCCTAGTGCATGGATAATACCCTATTACATATTTAAAGTATACAATTTGATAAGTTTGACATATGTATAAACCTGTGAAACTATCACCAAAATCAAGATACTGGATACATCTATCATTCCAGAAGTTTTCTTATCCTCTTTTATAATTCCTCCCTCTCACTCCTCTTGTCTTACCCTGTTCTCCAGCAACCATTAATTAGCTTCCTGTAACTATAAATTAGTCTGCATTTTCTAGATATGAATATAAATGGAGCCATACAGTATGTACTCACTTTGGTCTAGTTTCTTTTATACAATATACTTATCTTGATATTCATCTGTAATATATCATATATATGGAATTTTTAAAAGTTTGTGAAAAAATGAAATTAAAAGATAAAAATAAAACATATAAACTTTATTCCTCAACATGAGCTTCATCAAGTTCAAGACATTATTGTAAGCAGTGATACCAGCCATTTAGTCCATACCGAAAAAACCAAGTGTCCAGGGAATTTAACCATGTCAATGTAGTCTTTTTTACATTATTAACTGAAGTAAAATGGGTGTCCTTTAAAGAATTTTTAAGATTAGGAAACAAGACATCAGAATAATTCAAATCAGGACTGTAAGGTGGATGCCTAGTGATTTTTCCATAGAAGCTCTGATGAAATTGCCCTTGTTTGATGAGAGGAATGAGCAGCATTGTTGTGGTGCGGAAAGACTCTCTGGTGAAGCTTTCCTGGGCATTTTTCAGCTAACACTATGGCTAACTTCTTCAAAATAATCTCATAATAAGTGATGTTGTTTTTCTTTGACCCTTCTGAAAGTCAACAAGCAAAAATGCCTTAAACATTCCCCGAAACTGTTGCCACGACCTTTGCTCTTGACCAGTCCAATTTTTCTTTTACTTGACCTCTTCTACATTTTAGCAGCCATTACTTTGATTGTGCCTTGTCTTCAGGATTGTACTGGTAAAGCCATGTTTCATCTCCTGTTACAGTTCTTTGAAGAAATACTTCAGGGTCTTGACCCCAGCTTTTTAAAGTTTTCATAGAAAGTTCTGCTCTTGTCAGTAGCTGATCTGGGTGCAACAGTTTTGGCACCCACCAAGCAGAAAGTTTGCTCTACTGTAATTTTTCAGTTAGAATTGTGTAAACTGAACAAATTGAAATGTCTATGGTGTTGGCTATTGTTTCTACTGTTAACTGTTGGTCCTCTTCAATTAAGGCATGAAGAAGATTAATTTTTTTCTCGCAAATTGATATGGATGGTCTGCTGCTGCATGCTTCACCTGCAACAGCATCTGTGTCATCCCTTTTTAAAATGAGTTATTCATCTATAAACTGCTGATTTTGGGGGGGCATTGTCCCTATAAACCTTTTGTAAAGCATCAATGATTCCACCATTTTTCTACCCACACTTCACCATCAATTTAATGTTTGTTCTTGCTTCAGTTTTAGCAGAATTCATGACGCTGTGATAGGGACTCTATTCAAACTGATGTCTTATCCTTGTTAGTGCCTCAAACTAGCCTTTATTCATACATTTTATAACAAGTTAGTATGCATTTGTTTTGGTGCAAAATGATTTGCAATCCATGGATAGTTTTTCATAAACTTTTTAAAGACCCCTCATATCAATAGATTATTCCTTTTTATTGCTGAGTAATATTCCATTCTATGTATACCACCATTTATCAGTTGGCCTGCTGGTAAACACTGGAGTTTTTTTTTCCAGTTTAGAGCTATTACAAATAATGAGTTATGAATATTTTCATACAATACTTGCTATGGGGCATTTTTGTTCTTTTTTTTTTTTTAAATCTTAGCCATTCTCCTGGGTGTGTTGAGATTTGCATTTCCTCAATGACAAATTATGTTGACTATTTTTCCTATTCTTATTTCCCACTTACATATCTTCTTTGGTGAAATGTCTTTTTAAATTTTTTGCCTACATTCTAATTGGTTAATTTTCTTTTCCAAGTTTCAGATTTTTCATAGATTTCGGATACAAATACTTCATAAGATATATTATTTACAAATATCTTCTCTTAGTCTGATAGTTTGTCTTTTCATATTTTTATGGTATCTTTAAAGAGCAGATTTAAAAAAATTTTGATGATGTGTTCAATTTATTAGTACAGCCAGCCCTGCATATAACAGATTCCACATTTGTAAATTCAGCCAAATGTGGATTGAAAATATTATTTTGTTGCTGATATGTACTATGCAGTTAGGCCTACAATGATCATGTCTGTACTGAACATGTACAGACTGTTTTCCTTGTCATTATTTCCTAAACAATTCAATATAATAACTATTTACATAACACTTACATTTCATTAGATATTGTAAGTAATCTAGAGATGACTTAAAGTATATGGAAAGATGGTTCCATATTTTGGCTATTGTAAATGGAGCTGTAGTGAGCATGGGATTGCAGGTATCTCTTCGACATGATAATTTCTATTCCTTTGTATATAGGCCCAGTAGTGGGATTGCTGGATCATATGGCAGTTCTATCTGAAGATGTTTGAGGAACCTCCATATTGTTTTCCATAATGGCTATGCTAATTTACAGTCCCACCAACAGTGTAGAAGTGTTCCCCTTTCTCCGCATCCCCGCCAGCATTTGTTGTTCTTGGTCTTTTTGATAATGGCCATCAACAGATGACTGGATAAAGAAAACGTGGTATATATACACAATGGAATACTATGCCACAAAAAAGAATGAAATTCTTCCATTTGCAGCAACATAGATGAGTCTGGAAAAAAATTATTTTAAGTGAAATAAGCCAGACAAAGAAAGAGAAATACTGCATGTTCTCAGTCATCTCTGGGTGCTAAGAAAGAAGGAAAGACAGAAAGACAAAAAGACAGAAAGAAAGAAAGAGAGAGAACAAAACAAAACAATATGTTGAACTTTCAGAAGGAGAGAACAAACCTAAGGATATTAGTGGTGGTGGGGAGGCAGGGTGGGAGTTTGTGGAGGGATAGTTTGGGTAAAGGGCATCATGATTTGTAATAATGAATATGCTTATAAGAAATAATAAAAATTACTTAAGAAAAGACGTGACAGAAGTGGATATTTTATGAAACAAGAACATGAATACACAAATATTTAAAGTATATGTTATGGCACTAACTAAGAAGTTTGGCTTAACATGATGATTTCCAGTCAGGCACAGAAAGATAAATACCACAGGATATTACTCATATGTGGAATCTAAAAAAAAAAGTAGTTCTCATAGAAGTAGAAAGTAGAATAATGAATAATGGTCATCGGAGGCTGGGGTAGGGGGAGAGAGGAGGAGGAGGAGAAATGTTTGGCTAATGGTTACAAAACTATGTTCTCTACCCTAAGTGCATCATTGTGTAGTATATGCACGTATTGAAACAACATATTGTACCCCTCAAATATGTACAAGTAGATATTAAAATACTCTGAATAAAAAAAATAAAAGTAAAGTATATAGAAGGATGTGCATAGGTTGTATGCAAATGCTATACAACTTTATATTCACAACTTGAGTATTTTGGTATCTGAAAGCTCCTGAAAACAGTGCCATGCAGATACCAAGGCACAACTGTATTTTTTTTTATGGATCATGCATTTGGTGTTGTAACTAAAAAAAAATTTTGCATAGCCCAGTATCACAAGGATTTCTAATCACATTTTCATATAAAAATTTTTATTAAAATTATTTTTTAATTGACTGGTAAAAATTGTGTACATTCATGAGTACAACATGATGTTTTAATATATGTATACATTGTTGAATGGCTAAATCAAACTATTTAACGAATGTATTACTTTCCACACTTTTTTTAGTGAGAACACTTAAAACCTCTCAGCAATTTTTAAATATGCAGTATATTGTTATTAACTCTAGTCATCATGATATACAACAGATCTCTTGAACTTATTCCTCCTACTTAGCTAACATTTTGTGTCCTTTAAGCAGCATTTTCCCAACATCCCCACCCCTGAACCTCTGGTAACCAACACTTTACTCTCTGTTTCTATTAGTTCAAAATTTTTTATACTCCACATATAAGTGAGATCAGGCGTATTTATCTTCCTTTTGCCTGGCTCATCAAAATGAAAAATCTGGGTAATTAGCATATCCATCACTTTAAACTTTTGTTTTGTTGTAATGAGAATATTCAAAAACCTCTCTTCTAGCTATTTTGAAATGTACAACACAATATTGTTAACTCTAGTCATCGTACTCTGCAATAGAACACCAGATCTTATTCTCCCTAGCTATCTGTAGCTTTGTACCCTTGGCTCATCCCTAATCATTCCCACATCCCCCCTTTCCGTTCTGTGGTAACTACTGTTCTTCTCTATTTCTATGAGAAGAACTTTTTCAATTCCACATATGAATGACATCATGTGGTATTTACCTTCCTGTGCCTGGCTTATTTCACTTAATATAATATCTTCCACGTTCATACATGTTAACATAAATGACAAGATTCACTCTTTTTTTATGGCCAAATAAGTATTCCATTATGACGTGTACCAAATTTTCTTTATCCATTCATCCGTTGATGAACATTTAGTTTGATTCTGTATCTTGGCTATTGTGAATAGCGCTGCAATAACACAGGAATGTTGATATCTCTTTGACATACTGATTTTATTTCCTTTGGATATATACCCCTATACTCTATAGTACGATTGCTGGGCCATATGGTAATTATTTAAATTTTTAAATAATTTTAAATTTTTTTGAGAAATCTCCATACTGTTTTCCATTATGGATGTACTGATTTACATTCCCACCAGCAGTATGTAAGAGTTCCCTTTTCTGTATATCTTTGCCAAATTTATTTTCTTTTTGAAAATAACCATTCTAACAGATCTTAGAGGAAAATCTTTCAACTTTTCCCCATTCAGTTTGATATTAGCTATTGATTTATCATATATGGTTCTCACTGTATTGAGACACATACATTCTATGCCTAATTTGTTGAGTATTTTTATGATGAAGGGGTGTTGAATTTTGTCAGATGCTTTTTTTTCATCTATTAAAGTGATCATATAGTTTTGTTCTTCCTTCTCTTAATGTGATGACTCACAGTTTTTTTTTGTTTGTTTTGTTTTTTTGTCTTTTTGTGACCGGCCGCACCGCGCTCAGCCAGTGAGCGCACCGGCCATCCCTATATAGGATCCGAACCTGCGGCGGGAGCGCTGCTGCACTCCCAGCCCCGCACTCTCCCGAGTG
This sequence comes from Cynocephalus volans, assembly GCF_027409185.1. NCBI lineage: Eukaryota > Metazoa > Chordata > Mammalia > Dermoptera > Cynocephalidae > Cynocephalus > Cynocephalus volans. Next base: position 65,170,781 of record NC_084463.1, read on the forward strand.
CGCCACGGGGTCGGCCCCACAGTTATTGATTTTGATATGTTGAAACATCCTTGCATCCCTGGGATTAATCTTACTCCATCATGGTAAATGATCTTTTTAATGTTTTGTTGAATTTGGTTTGCAATGTTCATCAGGGATGTTGACCTGTAGTTATTTTTGTGGTGGTTGTGTCCTTGTCTGGTTTTGGCGTCAGGGTAACACTGGCCTTATACAGTGAGTTTGGAAGTATTCTCTCCTCTTCAATTATTGGGAATAGTTTGGGAAGAATTGATATTACTTTTTCTTTAAATGTGTGGTAGAATTAGTTTTTCTTTAAATGTGTGGTAGAATTCATCAGTGATGGTATGAGGTCCTGAGCTTTACTTTGACGTGTATTTCTTCCTCCTTTTTCCTTTCTTTTTTTTTTTTTTCTTTATTGTACTAAGACTTCCGGTACAAAGTCGAGTAGAAGTGGTGTGAGAGCTAAAAATAAATAAATAAATACACAAATAAACTGGGGGGGGGGGCAGAGAGAAGACACAACAATTACAATTCCTTGAGGTTGATACGACAAGCAAACAGGACATTGTTGGGAGGGAGAGGGGAGAGAGAGGAGGAAGGGAGGTTTCGGTAATGGGCCACAATAATCAATCACACTGTATATTGACAAAATATAATAATATTTTTAAAAAATGGAGGGGGCGTGGCTCACTCGGGAAAGTGCGGCGCTGGTAGCGCGGAGGCCGCGGGTTCGGATCCTATATAGGGATGACTGGTGTGCTCACTGGCTGAGCGTGGTGCAGACGACACCGTACTGAGGGTAGCGATCCCATCATCTTGCCTTATTCCTGATATTAGAGAAAAAGATTTTAGTCTCTCACTGGTAAGTATGATGTTAATTGTAGATTTTCCATAGGAACCCTCTATTGGACTAAGGTGCAACCTTTTATTCCTAGGTTGCTGAGAGTTTTACTCATGAATGGCTGTTAAATTCTGTCGAATGCTTTTTCTACATCTCTTGATACAACTTGTTTTTTCTTCTTTTGTAAATTAGTGTAGTAATTTATACTGATTATATTTGAAATGTTGACGCAGCCTCACATTCCTGGAATAATCAAATTTGTCATGATCTATTACCCTTTTTATATATTATTAGATTCATTTTACTAATATTTTGTTGAAGATTTTGTCCCTATGTTCATGAGGTATATAGGATTGTAGTTTTCTTTTTCTTTTGTCTGATTATGAATTCAATTATTTTCTCTATTGTTTTCTGTTTACACCATCACTGTTTTTCTGCTGTAACTTTTGCTTCCTTTTGCTTGCTTTAGGTTTAATTTGTTTTTCTCTCTGTAGTTTATTATGGTGGAATCTTACATTATCAGTTTTAGATTTATCTTCCTTCTTAACATATACAGTTAATGTTATAATTTTTCCTCTAAATACTGGTTAGCCACATCCCCAAATTCTATGTTTTTATCACCATTTTCATTGAGTTTAACGTATTTTTAAAATTTCCCTTGAGATTTATTTTTTGACCCATGGATTATTTAGAAGTGTGTGTTTGTTCATTTGTGTGTGTGTGTGTGTGTGTGTGTGTGTGTGTGTGTGTGTGTGTGTGTGTGGTTTTTTGCTCCTGCCCCCTCCCCCCAGTAATTGGGGATTTTCCTGATAATTTTTACCTAATTTCTAATATGGTCCAAGAAAAATATTGTATTATTACTATTCTTTTAGACTTATTAAGGTTTGTTTTATGGCCTAGTATATGACTTATCTTGATTAATCTTCCATGTGTACTTGTGTACTCTGTTGTTTTGGATACAGTATTCTATAGATGTCAATTAAATCAAGTGAGTTAATGGTGCTCTTCAGGATATCATTATAGATTTTATCCCTGTTTATTTTATTAATTGCTGAAAAGGAAGTGTTAATATCTTCAAAAATGTTTGTGGATTTGTCTTTTTCTCTTTTCAGATATATCAGTGTTTGCCTTATGTATTACAAAACCTTTTTGTTTCATGTACACACACAGGATATTTATGTACCATCAGATAGTTGACCTGTTATGATTCTGTAATATTTTCTTAATTCTTAATGATCTTCCTTGTCCCTAAGTCTACTTTATCTGAAATTATTGAAGCTACTGCAGAACTCTTTAGGTTAGGGTTTGTGTGATGTATCTTTCTCTATCCTTTTAGTTTCAATCTAATTATTTACATATAAAGTGGGAGTCTTGCAAGCAGCATATGGTTTCATCTGATGTTTCATGCACTCTAACAACCTATGTTTTTTAATCTGTGTGCTTAGAACTTTCACACTTAAAGTGATTGTTGACACAGTTAAATAAAATCTACCATATTCTTAGCTGTTTTCTATGTTTGAAATTTTGTTCCACTCTTTGTCTTCTTGAGATTAAGTGGGAATTTTAAGGTTGCATTTTATTTAATTTATTCATTATTTGTACCTCTTTCAAAATTCTTTTTCGTGTTTGCCTTAGAATTTAAAATATACATTTTAGGTGGGCCTGAGTGTATTGGTGTTTACAACTAATTGATCACAACCAGTTACAGATTTCTTTGTTCCTTCTCCACTCCCACTGCTTCACTCAACTCTAAAAAATAAAATAAAAATCATATATATATATACTTTTAATATAATCTCTATCTGCCTTCAGTAACACTATGCCACTTTACATGTAATGTCAAAACTTTATAACAGTATATTTCCAATTCTTCCTTTCCATCTCTTGTGCCATTGTTGTCATACGTTTTACGTTTACATATATATATATATACACATAGCACAATGTTACAATTATTGTGTTAAATAGTAAGTTATCTTTCAGAGAAATTAAAATGTGATTTTCAAAAGCTATATTCTATCCGTATTTATTCCATTTCCAGTTTTCTTCATTTCTTTGTGTATGTCCAACTTTCTTCCTAGCATCATATGCTTTTGTCTAAATAACTTTGTATATTTCTTGTAGATTAGGTCTTCTGGCATTAAATTACGTCAGTTTTTTAGTTAGTGTGTGTGTTTTTTTTGTTTGTTTGTTTTGTTTTTTTGGCTAGAAATTCTAATATCACTTTCAATTTTAAAGAATATTTTATCTGGGTAGAGAATTGTGGGTTGACAGTTGTTTTCTTTCAACACTTAATAAATGTCTTGACTTTCATGGTTTCTGAAAAGATTTTTGCTGTAATTATTATCCTCATTCCTCTGTAGGTTAACTTTTTTTTTTCCTACTACTGTGACTGCTTTCAAGAGTTTCTCTTTGCCATTGGTTTTCAATCAGTTTGACTTGCTTCAGTGTAGGTATGGGTTTTTTTATTCGTACTGCCTGAAATTTTCTGAACATCTCGAATCTCTGGTTTGGTGTCTGTCACTAATTTTGGAAAATTCTCAAAAATCATTTTATTAAATGTGTGTGTGTTTTTTGCCCTATTCTCTATTTTCCTTGTGGGATTCCAATTATACATATTACATCATTTCATATTGTCTTACTGCTCTTCCATACTTTGTTCTGTTTTTATTTTTCACTATTTTTTCACTTGGTGTTTAATTTGAGTAAATAACTATTGAGCAAACTATTGACCTATGTCCATCGCCACTGATACTTTCCTTGGTTGTATTGCCTCTGCTGCTGAGCCCAGCAAAGACGTTCTTTAACTTTGCATCTTTTATTTCTACCCTATCTGATTATGCCTTATAGTTTTTATCTCTCTTCTAAAATTACCTATCTGATCTTACATGTTTTCTACATTTTCTATCAAAGCATATTAATCATAGCTATTTTAAATTCCTTGTCTGAATGTTGCAACATCTGTGTTGTATCTAAGCCTGGTTCTCATGATTGTTTCGTCTGTTCAGACTGAATTTTTTCTTGACTCTTGCTATGCCTCAAATTTTGTTGAACATCTGACATATATGTGATGGTAGACACTGAGGTAAGATCTTTATACGTTTGGTGACGTGCACATACTTCCTTCTACTAGGGCTTTATATGGAAATTTGTGTTAGTTTAGTCAGAATTTGGCCTGGGTTTAAAGTTGGTTATTGATAAAGTTTATGAAGTTTAAGCATGTTGGTGCTATGGGCAGCAGTGTCTTCAATACCTCTAGTACAGGTTTTCTCAACTTCAGCACAGTTAGTAACAACTCCATGTTGTAAAGGGGGTATGCTGTGCGTTGTAGGATAGTTAGAAGAATCTCTATCTTTTACCTATTAGATGCCAACAGTATCCTTCCAGTTGTGACAATCAAAACGTCCACAGACATTGTCAAATGTCCCCTGATTGGGGCAGGAGGGCTAACCCATAAGTGAGAATCAGTAGAGATATTTGCTTTGGCTTCCTGTTTTGGCTTTGGGCTCTCACTTTTTGTGCTGCTTATCAGAGAGGCTTTATCTCTTGCATTTTTCCAGCTATATTCCTCTCAATTTTTACTAGGCGTTTGTTAGTGTGGTGGTGGTAGGTAGTACTATGGGGTGTTCTCTTATGTTGTGTTTAAGTCCCAGCCTTGGGAAGCACCAAGAACCTGTGTCTTAGATGTGTGACCTTTACTAGATTTTCTTTCTTTCCTTCAGGAGTAAAGCCCTATATTCTCTTCCTTCCAGCTGCACTGAGTATCCATCTGCCAGTGACCTCAAGCTGCGGTTTTAATGCCTCCCCTGATGATTTAAGACCTTTTTTTACTTAGAGAAAATTGAGGAGATAGGCCTTGGTGAAGGTTGACAGCATCAATTCTCCTCTCCCAGCTGCAATGGGATTCCATCAGAGCTCTATATAGATCTTAATGGTCTCCCTACTGAAGATCAAACATTTGGTTACTTAAGTGAAAAAGGATGGGTGGTTTTGGCAGTGGATGCCATTTTCCTCTCCCAGCCAGGATCATAGGAGGGAAAGACTTTTCTTGATTCTTCCTTATTTTCCCTGTGGGAGCCTCTTGGGGTTCCTGTTGAAAGACCTTCCCTGTGGTGACAACCCCTCTATGTCCATAACCCTAAAGGTCTTGTACACTCACTCTACCACACTTTGGTCTTTAGCACTTAATTAAAGCTACCTTGTTTATTATATGTTTTCATGGCCTTTAGTGGAATCTGCTCAAGACAAACATATGCACAAATTCTGTTTTTCTCTGTGCTTCTGTTTTGTCTCTATTGAATCTGATTTAGTTATCTTTCTTGCTACCTCAGTTCTCTAAGGATTTCAAGAAAACTCATTAATTTTTAGTACGTCTAGCCTTTTTGTTCTTGTAGGAAGGCAGCAATAGTATTTCCAACCTTCTCCATTTATAAGCTGAAACAGGAACACCCTATTATCTTTTATGATGTTCATGAATACGCAATAATGTCCTTATTGACTATTATTTTTTTCAACCCAGGAACAAATTAATGATATCACATATGTAATTTTCATGTTTCTTTTAGTAACATTTGCTATATAACTGTTTCTAAACATTTTCCCCTTAGAAATTAAAATTATTTGAATAAGCCAGGCTTATGGTTTTGCATAGTGTCTCTGAAAGGTGTTTGTCTAATTTTCTCTCATGGTTAGTTTCAGGTAAAACTTTTTTGACAATAATACTACAGAGGTGGTGCTGCTGTCCTTAATGTTCTACCTCTGTGCACCCTAAATTATACAATTTTGGCAATCATACCTTAGTAACACTGAAGATAAAAAAAAGCTAATACATGGGTGGAACTTGGATGATACATGAATAGTGTCTTCCCCAAAATCTTTGACTTAGTTATTTTATCATCCATTAATAATTCTTGACTAATTTAATAATTGATATTATGTCTGTAAAATGGTGATTTTCCACCATTCCTTCTACTTTATTAATTAGCCTCTGCAGAATTAGGTAATCAGTGTTCATGCATTATTAAGGACTCAGGTTCTTTCCACACCTTTGATATCCTTAGAGTATTGGCTTTTGTACTTAAGCTAGTTTCCATTGAGACTACAAAATAGCTATACAAACGGGTATTCCATCCAAATAATGTCCAAAGGCAGAAAAAGCAGTTTTTCCTTCCATGCATTTCTTCTGGAGCAAGAACACCTTTTACAGAATTCTAAGCATTACTTTCTTGTTTCATTGGCCAGAATTCGAGTACATGCTTTACACTAACCAATCAGAGAGAGAGAGAGAGAGAGAGAAACCTTGATATCTTTGGAAAAATTATGTCCTACCTGCTGTGGCTAGGGATCAGCCCAGGACCTGTGATTTCTGTGTCTTTGTAGAAGAGACAACATATGTGAAAATACTGGATTTCTAATAGGAAGCTGAAAAGTAGTGTTTCAGGCCAAGGTTGGCAAGGAATAATGCATGTTATCAACCTTTGGCACTCTCTGTGCCTCGCCTTCCTATTTCAGTCATATTCAGAACATAGCCTGTCCTGCCACAGTGCATACATATATTGATGAGAGAAATCGTAAGTTCACCTCACATGCCCAGGGGTAAAGAATGTCCCTTTCCTTTTATTTTCTCAGAAACACAGATTGTGCTATCATGCAGCGTTCCCCCAGTGAATCCACCTGTTTCATCTGCACGGACTGTTTTACAGACCCTGTCACCATAAGCTGTGGGCACAGATTTTGTAGTCCCTGTCTCTGCCTCTTATGGGAAGATGCCCAACCATCTGCTCGCTGCCCTACGTGTAGGACAGTATCACAGAAAATGGACTTCAAAAGCACTATTTTTCCTAATAAACCAAAACCAGTTGTCTACCAGTTACAAACCTCTGCGATGCAGGTCTGTAGGAGTCACCAGCAACTCAAGAATTTCATCTGCGAAACTGACAAGAGCCTACTGTGTTTGCTGTGCTCTCAATCCCCAGGGCATGCCACTCACAGACACTGTCCAGTAAAGGAGGCTGCTGAGTATTACAGGGTAAGTACTGCCTCTGAATGCACTTTGAAATGTGAAGGACCCGTGATCTGACAGGTAATAAGTGAAGACATTCTTTTGTGCAACAAACAAATAGAATTACTAAACACCATGTAGTAGGTACTGCTCTAAACACTAGGAATAAAGCACTGAAGAAACCAAACATTGCTGCTTACTTGAAGTTTACTAACACAACCGCGATTACAATGAACCTGTTCTAATAGCAGATTAGAAACACTGGCCAATATGTATTAACAGTTTCATAGAAAAACTGAGGACTGATGTTTTCAGATTAAATATGAAGCAGATTCTTCAGAAAAATGGATCACATTTTTGAAGTTCAGAAACTCTACCTTTGGTTTGATTGGCCTCTCAGATTTGACCATAGTGTTTCCAAGCCCTGACATCTCTGCTCTCTATACTTTTTATTTGTCTCATGTCTGTCCCCCTCTCTTTTTGAAGCATCTAAAATGTACTATATTTGCTTTTCTAGTGCTCAAATTTATAGTTCTTTTGCAGGAGTTTCTCCTGATGCAAATGAAATCTATTTGGAAAAATAAACAGAAAAATAAGAGAAATCTAAACAGAGAGACCAACATAATCAGAGCATGGGAGGTAAGCAGTAGGAACCTTTTTCCTCAGAACCAGCTTGAGACAGACACTGTGATAACACACAGGGAAGGAACTCATAATGTCCCCTGGGAGGGATGACCAGAAAAATGAGCTGTGTATGTTTTGCTACAGGGTATCATAAACTTCCATGTGGGATTTCATGTTGGATCCAATATGTAACTAAATGATTTTTCCTGATTTTCTGGATAAAGCAGTATCTACCAATAATACATTAGAAAGGAAAATGTGCTAAAAATGGAATGTAAGATTGCTAAGGTAAAAGTAAAAATGTGATTCTACAGGAGCTTAACTGACACTGAATGTTACAAAAGCTTCTCAAACAATTGAAAATCTATCTGATGCTAATGTGTTAGTAGAATTTGAAAATTCATGGGCATTGGTGACAGAGTGGTTTGAAGAGCAAGAAAGCTAAAAATGAAAGAAGCCATAAAATTATTTGGACCTGTACATAGCTCCTATTGATTAGTATGTGAAGTAAGAAATTAGGCAGTGATGAGAGGTATGGCTAGAAATGCAATGATAGCCAGGTCTAGAATGTGGATGCCTAGCTACGGATTTTGGATTGTATCTTCATTAATTTACAATTGAGCACCTGAAAGTACAATTGAAACTGAAGAAGTAAACTAAACTACATTTTTTATTTTCAAAGAACTCAAGCACTCCTGAAAGAGACATATTAACAGGCACTAATAGGGAATAATAGCTTAGTAAGCAGGAATCTGTATACGGTGCTGCAAGAATTCCAAAGGGGATCAATAAAATTATGTTCATCATTTAGGATGGATTTGCTAATGAATCTTGCATTCTTATGAGAGTCTGTCATGTGTTGCTCAGTGTTCTAGCCCAACAAAGAGACACAGAAGTGGACAAAAGTAGAAACAAATCACTGACCCCAGAGCATATAATCTACTGAGGGTATTCAATCCACAAATAAAAATGTTAACTTTATAATATGTCATGTGTGTGAAGTGCTTGGGATAAGAATAAAGCAGAAAATTGGTATAAAGAATACAGGTTTGGGGAACGTGCACTGGTCAGGGAGGATCCATTGTGAGGTTACTTCTGGGCAGAGATAAGAAGGGGCTAAGGGAATGAACTAGTGGCTTTCTGGGACCATATCTTTCTGGGGCAGGAAACACAAGGTATAATAAGTAAAATAAAAGAGTAGAAAATAGTGTTGAATCAGGAAGGAAAGTGAAGTAGGAGTTTTCCTTAGCAATAAAGCTTATTATCTGAGTTTAGAAAGAGGAAGTTCTCGGTGAGTTGTAGGGGAGGGGTCATTGCACACACGAGCATAGCAAGTTTGATTACATTTGATCACTATGCCTGGCTTTGCTTGCGATAAAAGTTTTAGCATGTTTAACGGCTGTGTGAAAAGGGAAAAGATAGTGTGAAAAAGTAATTAAGTAAGAAGGAGAGGGAGAGGAAGGAGGAGAGAGAGACACCACAGAAAGAGGGAAACAGAAAGACAAAACAAGCAAGAGAGACAGAGACAGTGGGACACAGAGGCAGCAGGAGAGAATAGATATTGTGGGACGGCAATCTAGAGAAAGGGAGGTATGAGGAGTCTTGAGTAAGAAGCAGGCTGAGTCAAGCACTGGCAAAAACAATGGTTTGGAAATGGAGGTGACTTAGAAAGATCATGTATGGTGTCTTCTGTTTTCCTGAGGAAGTAAATTGTTGCTTTCTCCTGAAAGTGTACATTTAATTTGAGTAGGATTGTTGATGAGAATTATTATTTAGATTTAGTAATGAAGACGTTATAATATATAACACAACATAAAGGCTGATCATAAATTCCTTTCTATATATATAAAATGTGGAGGTTTGAGGGAAAGTAGGTGAAAACAACAATGCAGGGAAATAAATGGAGGAAGGAAGGAGAGGAGGGAGAAAAAGAAGGGAAGAAACTAAATTTGTGATTTTTCAGAAGTGCAAAGGCATAAAACTATATTTAGGACTTTTATAGTTTCAGGTCTCATATTTAAATCTTTAATGCATTTCAAGTTGATTTTGGTATATGGCAAGAGGTACAGTTCTGGTTTCATTCTTCTACATATGGATGTCCAGTTTTCCCAGCGCCGTTTATTGAAGAGGCAGTCTTTTCCCCAATATATGTTCTGGATGCCTTTGTCAAAGATCAGTTGGCTGTAAGTATGTGGGTTGATTTCTGGGTTCTCTGTTTTGTTCCGTTGTCTACTTTTACACCAGTACCATGTTTCTTTGGTTACTATAGCTTTGTAATATAATTTGAAGTCAGGTAGCATTATGCCTCCGGTTTTATTATTTTTCTCAGGATTGCTTTGGCTATTCAGGGTCTTTTGTTGTTCCATATGAATGTTAGAATTATTTTTTCTATTTCTGTGCAGAATGTCACTGTATTTTGATGGGGATTGCATTGAATCTGTAGGTTGCTTTGGGTAGTATGGACATTTTCACAATGTTAGTTCTTCCAATCCAAGACATGGAATGTCTTTCCATCTTTTTGTGTCCTCTTTAATTTCTTTCAGCAACAATTTGTAGTTGTTCTTTTTGGAGATCTTTCACCTCCTTGGTTAAATTGATTCCTAGGTATGATGGCTTTTGTAAATAGGCTTGCTTTCTTGATTTCTTTTCCTGCTAGTTTATTGCAAAGGTCTATGAAAAATGATTACATTGTATAATGTTAAATATACTAATTATCCTGATTTGAGCCTCACATATTGCACACCAGTATGGATATTCAACTCTGTACCCTATAGATATGTACAATCAGTTATGTTTAAAAGAAAAAACAAAAACAAAACACTACATTTGATAAAACAGTACAAAACAGGAGACAAAGAACAGGTGATAAGGAAAGAATGAAACCATCTGGACACATGATCTAATTAACCCAATGTCACTGCAGGGTTTTGTAAATCTGCGGATGGTCATGATCAGGGCTGAATATCCTAAGGTGTATCAATACCTCCATGAAGAAAAGCAAAAACATTTAGAGACCCTGGCAAAGGAAGGCAAGATAATTTTTCAGCACCTCAAGAGAAGTGAAGCAAGAATGGCTAAGAGGGGGATACTCCTGAAAGAAATGTATGAGGAGCTGAAGAAAATGTGCCATAAAGCTGATGTGGCCCTGCTCCAGGTAAGGACTGAGGAAAGAAGTCAGGGTACTGAACACCAGCCTGCATAAGAGTCATTTATATCTGCTGGAGTCTGCATCCTATTTGATCTCTGTTATTTTTCTGGTTCTACAGTCCAGATTCTGCCTCTCCTGACTTTGTAATAGCAGGTTTTACTCCTCCAGTGTAACCTGTAGACCCAGTCTCACTCTTGCCTTATACTGCAGAAGGAAAAATATGTGGAAAGATTCCAGTAGCAGATCCCAGAAAATCCTTTCTAAACTTTTCCTGCTATATTTACAGTTTCTTATCAACTGCAATGCAGCAGATTGTGAATACATAATTTTGGACCTGGACTTGTCAATATGTGAAAATGTGGGATTTATATAATTTATGTACTCTTTCAGTTTTCAAGTTCTAATTTTGGGGCCCACATACCTTTACAAGGACTTTGGAAAGACTTCTGTCAATCTTGCTGTAGATTACCACATAGTAGAGCATCTTCTTTACGCTTCCATTTTTTAACCTAAGAACAACTTCGGACTTTACATTTTATCAACTCTATACAGATGTGAGACTGAGTTTCATTGTTATAAGGATTAAGAAAATGACAAATGACTTTACCTAAAGAAGGAAAGCAGAAATATTGAGTTTTTCAGTCCAGAGTGATATCCTCAGACTACTGTGGACAGGAGAGCCATCTTCTGCTTTAAACTAAGCCTTCCCCTCTCTCTCTCTCTCTATAGGATTTGGGAGACATAATAAAAAGGTAAGTTTGCCCCTCTATCCAAATCATGGTAATTACAACAGTGATCAGGCTGTTCCTGCTGAGACAGACCCACACATTTTAGTGAGAAACTTATTTCTGTCTTATTTATTCCTTCCTTCTCTAAAAGTCATCTAGGCTTTATACTGACTCACCTCAGATAAAAGTGAAGGATGGGGAGCAGTTTCATTTGCAAGGCTTAATATAAAAGTAGCAGTAAGACAACTTTTTCCTTCCAAATCCTAATTGGAAAAGGCAAAAATCTCACAGAGGCAGCACGTAGAAGAATGGTGAGATTAGAAGAACGGGAGCATCACCATGAAGGAACATGCTATAGAGCTGAGGCTTCAAATGCAGCAGGTGACATGTTCTAAAAATCTGGCATCTATTGAATTTTTGGGATTTAGTGAAAATTGCTGCATGGCTCACTAGGGAAACTGGAAGAGTGGAAACTGATACGATTATGACTAAGATGACATTCTACTCAGATTGAGTGTTAAGAGCAGAGAAGCAGCTTGTAAAATACGGTGATAATTGCAGTATTTCTCAAATTGAGTTAGTTCACATCCTTTAAACCTAGTTGTGAGGATTCTGATGGAGCATGTCGACGGGTTGCTAATGATACCTGTGGGCCTGGTGGTAAGTGGGTCTTCTTCTTTGCAGGAGTGAGTTAGTGCAGCTGTACATGCCTCAGCCTGTGAACCCACAGCTCAGTGCATGGTCCATCACAGGGATGTCAGAAAGGCTTAACTTCTTCAGAGGTAAGAGGCAGTGTTCTGGTGTGGCAGTTGTAGTATATTCTACATGAGTAGATGCACTAGGGTGGCCTCTCATCATTTCTCTATTCTTTTTTTATTTTTTAGTTTTTGAGTGGTTCAATTTAATTAATCCTAAATTGCACAATCATTATGGAACACAAGAGTAGAAAAGATATCATATACGTTTTTATGTATTCATGGCTTGAAATGGTTTTCAAAAAAACCATTAAATTTACAAGCCAGTTCAACAAATTGAAATTGTGCATTCTATTTGACTAATTATTATTTTGATATGAAAGATTATGTAATTTTTATTTTTCTTTCCTTTTTTTGATTTTATTGTATTTCTTTTTTAACCTACAGTGAGAATTAGAAAAAGGCAAAGTACATTAAAAATGACATTGAATTTTTTTATATATACACAAAGTCTTGCTGAAATTTCATGTTAGGGTCAATTTCCTCTATTAGTCTTTGAAGAGAACAGGGAAGCAGGTTAATATGTAAACCTTTATAACTAACTGTACAACTGCCACTTTACTGTCAGAGAAAGCTAACTGAAGCCTGGTAAAAATAAACAAACAAAACAATGTGGCAGGCTGTTTGTTATGTGATTACTTACAGTGAGTAATTATATATATATACCTCACTTAGGAAAAGACATGGAAGGATGTTATGATACATATTAATTTTTCAATGTAGCATGTAAACTGCATATTTATTCAGGTCATTTCAACTAAGGTTATATTGAGATGTTTCTTTTCTTAGAAACATCTTAATGTTATTTAAATGTTTACCTAAGATTGAATTTTCAAAGAATGTATTTGAAAAACAAGATTGACAAAAGCATTAAAATATGTTTGTAAACAAAAGGTACAACCACAAAGCAGATTAGGGCTGCATAAGACAGATGAAAATGAATGGTGTGTCTATTCGACAGAAGAGAAGCAGCCATGGGAAGGGATCAGGAGAACTCTGATTTAATGGTGCCAAAGTCAGAAATGATGAGAGGGAAACCACTTCTAAAAATGGCACATACAGATTTTCAGTTCATTTCACCTTTGCTTGCTTAAGTTTGTGAAGTTCTCACACCTTAGGCAAAAATCGTCACTACCTAGGACTAATAATAATAATAATATCATAGATTAAATATAATATGTTTATTTTTGTCGCATTTATTTTACTTTGTGACAGTTTATTAGTGGGAAGGCGTAAGTAAATTAAAAGTCATTTTGCTATTTACTTGGTGTCTTATGAGCAAGTTCCCAAATTATCAATGGGCTAGTAAAAATAAAGTCATACCTTGACCTTCTACTGCTTTATGTATTCTTCAAGGTTTGTTTTATCTGGTTGTATGATTAGAGATTTGTTTACTCTGCAAGTGAACAAGAAGCCCTTGCTAAAGTGTCTCAGTATTACCCGTGACACACTCTGTATCCCACTTGTGATAAAGTGCTATGCTGGAGCCAGATAATACTGACTCATGAAAACTAATTGTTAAATGTTTTGGAGTTTTGTGAATGATTATTAAATGGTTGATAGCTTGAAGTTCACCATAGTGAGATAGGAACATTTCCAGCAAACAAACAAACTAGTTGTGCTTGTTTGTTTGTATGTTTGCTTTCAGGGATTTGCTTGTCAAACATTTGCCAGACCACCCTCTGAACTTTTAAATTCTGTTTTTCTGAATTCATTGTTTTGTTTTTACTGCAGTATATATTACCTTGGATCACAAGATAGGCAGTTATCATGTGCCTCTCTTTGAAGACCTGAGACGTTTGCAAGGCAGCCCTGACTATCCAAACATGCCTCATAACCCGGCAAGTTCAGAGTATGCTCCTTCATGGGGAGCTCAGACCTTCACCTCTGGCAAACATTACTGGGAGGTAGATGTGGGAAACTCTTGTAATTGTGTTGTAGGACTTTGCAGAGAATCCTGGACAAGGAGGAATGACATGCGACTAGACTCTGAGGGCATCTTTCTACTTCTTTGTGTCAAGGTGGATGACCATTTCAATCTCTTCTCTACTTCCCCATTATTACCACACTATATTCAAAGGCCTCAGGGCTTCTTAGGGGTGTTTCTGGATTATGAATGTGGTACAGTAAGCTTTATTAATGTTGCCAAAAGTTCCCTCATTTGTAGTTTTCTCTCATGTTTCTTCTGTTTCCCTCTCAGACCTTTCATTTGTTATGGACCCAAATGATCAGGGTCAGGTCACACACCTGACCAAGGTGATGGGAATTCTAATAGTGAAGGATTTTCCTATCCTGGTGACTTCTTTAATGGGGAAATCAGTTATACTTCATTAACTTCATTTTACCTTCAGGAGATATAATAATTTTACCATTTTTTAAAGTGTTGATCATGTTAAGTATGTGCATTCGTCTTTTCTATTTTATTTAAATAAAAGCAATATCTTTTATTACATTGTGAAGGATGTGTGCTCTTTTAACTATCTGAGTTAGCTAGTGTTGCTTTGTGTTGCTTCGCCCCCCATGGTTTGTCGCCCCACTTCCCCTGGGTAATGGAGATGCAAAAGATTACTCAAAGCCTATCTCTTCTGAGCAGTGAGAGGCCCCGAAGTGGTTAATCTCCCAACAGATCCCTCAAGTGAGAGCCATCCCTTCCTTGGGAAATTAATGCCAAATTGGGGTTCTCTTCTTGCATTTATTTTCCAGTCCAGGAAGTTGCAGGAAGAGAACAAAGGTGGGGTTATAGTTTAAAAATATAGGCTGGTAACTTTCAGTGAAACAAGCCAGATGACATTCCAGTAAGGCTATCAACAAAAGCTTTGATCTTAACAAACATTCCTTCTCCCTCTAGCAGTTTCTCAGTATCTTTACATAACAATCAGTAACTAGTCTGTCTTTGAGCCAGCAACTTGCTGTGCCACAATTCTTTATCTTACACTGGAGACTTATAGCCTGAGGAAAATTTCCTGTCCTTGCAAGGTCAATATTTGAAACTGCAAGACTTTGGAAAGCCAGGCCCTGTGAAGTACATATGCTTTTTAGTACATTCTACAAGCTAGAGGTAAAAGAGTACATGTGTGTGAAAACCCAGCTAAATAGGTCAATGCAAAGGGTAGATGATTTGCCTTCCAGACAGCCTTCATGAAAACCCAGTGTCAGCCTAGAATTCTCTTCTCCCTCTATTTACCTGGCTAAATCCTATTCCTCCATCAGTTCTTAGCTTTCTGAACCTGACAAGGTCTCACTGTAAGATGACCTCAAGAACAGCTTATATCTTTCCTTGTAAAACTCTTAGCAGAATTTGGGTTTTCTTTTCTGCTTTGCAAAATACGAGAAGGGAAGGCCCATGTCAGTTATGCTCACAGCCATATTCCAGGAATGAAATGCCAGGCTAAGGATATGAGAGACATTCAAGAAATATTTGAATAAATAAATAAATAAATAAATAAATGTGTAAGAAAATTATTAAAACCAAAAGCTATAAATTCAACACAAAGATCCAAGATTGTAGCTACAATGAGTGGGACAGAAAGTGCTGAGAAATATTTAAGAAAAAGTGAATTATGTTTGTCAGATTTATGGATTCAGAAATGCTTTATAACTTACAAAAGAATGTATACAATTTGGTTCCTCAGTGTTGCTATATGGATTTCTCAGTGATGAACAAAGTATTACAGGAATATATTCAAATTTTATCAGTTATAATGGTTCAAATGATAAGATCTGAGCACTATGTACTTCACTATTTTTAAGAAAAAATACATGTAGTCAAGATATCTGGAAAATACACTTCCCAGAATGAGCAATAAACATGACTTCTTAAACTCAGAAAATTATCCAACAGCCAGTAGTCAAATTTCATTTCTGCAAATGTTCTAGACCCAGATATAAAAAGTTTACAAAGTAATCAGACATTAAAATACTTCCACCTTTCTCTTTCTGTCTCCGTCTCTCTCTCTCTCCTCCTCCGACATCCCTTCCATCTTCCTTCACCTTCTCTTTCTCCTTCCATACTTCTGCCTTCCTTTTTGCTTTACCTCAAACTGAATATTAAGTAGGGAATAGTCTGGTGATTAAATTCACTTCTGTGAAGGTTTAACAGAAAAGAAGCTAGATCTAGATTTTCAGATACAGGCACACCTCAGACATGTATCGGTTTGTTTCCAAATGAATCCAATAAAGTGAATAGCACAATAAAGCAAGTTGCATGAATTTTTTGATTTTCCAGTGCACGTAAATGTTTACACTATACTGTACTCTATTAGGTGTGTAATACCATTATGTTTCAAAAGTGTGCATAACTTAATTAAAAATGTTTTATTGCTAAAAAACGCTATCTGAATCTTCAGAGAGTCTTCTTCTTGTTGGTGGAGGGTCTTGCCTTGATGTTGATGGCTGCTGACTGATGACAGTGGTGGTTACTGAAGGTTGGGGTGTCTGTGGCAATTTCTTAAAATAAGACAGCAGTGATGTTTGCCACATCAATTGGCTTTTCCTTTTACAAAAGATTTCTCTGTGGCATGTGATGCTGTCTGATAGTATTTTACCCACAGTAGAACTTCTTTCAAAATTAAAGTCATTTCTCTCAAATCCTGCAGCTGTTTTGTTACCTCGGTTTCTGTAATATTCTAAATCCTGTGTTATTTTAACAGTATTTATATCATTTTCATTAAGAGTAAATTCCATCTCAAGAAACTTTCTTTGCACTTCCATAAGAAGCAACTCCTCATTTATTAGTTTTATGATGAGATTGCAGTAATTCAGTCACATCTTCAGGCTCCACTTGTACCTCTCTTGCTATGTCCACCACATTTGTAGTTACTTCCCTCCACTGAAGTCTGAAAACCTTGAAGTTATCCATGAAAGTTGAAATCAACTTCTTCTAAATTCCTGTTAATGTTGACCTTTTGACATCCTCTCATCAATCAGGAATGTTCTTAATAGCGACTGCAATGTTGAATCCTTTCCAAAAGGTTTTCAATTTACTTTGCCCAGATCCATCAGGTGACTATCTATGGCAGTTACAGCCTCACAAAATATATTTCTTGTGTTAGCAAGCATGAAAAAAATCTTGTGCATCTCCATCAGAGCTCTTGTGTGACAAGGTGCATTGCCAATGAGCAGTAGTATTTTGAAAGGAATCTTTTTTTTTCTGAGCAGTACGTCACAACAGTGGGCTTAAAACATTCAGTAAACCATTCTGAAAACAGAAGTGCTGTAATCCAGGCTTTGTTCTTTCATTTATAACGCACAGGCAGAATAGATTTAGCTTAATTTTTAGGGATCCTAGGATTTTCGGAATAGTAAATGAACATTGGTTTTAACTTAGTCACTAGTTGCATTTGCACCTAGCAAGAGACTCAGCCTGTCCTTTGAAGCCAGGCATTGACTTCTCCTCTCTAGCTGTTAAAGTCCTTGATGACATCTTCCAAGACGATGCTGTTTTATTTACATTGAAAATCTGTTGTTCAGTTTAGCCACCTTCATCAACGATCCTAGCTAGGTCTTCTGGATAACTTGCTGCAGTTTTTACATTAGCAACGTGCTGCTTCACCTTGTAGTTTTATGTTACTAGAGATGGCTTTTTTCCTTAAACTAACCTCTGCTAGCTTCCAACTTTTCTTCTGCAGCCTTCATAAAATTTAGGGCATTTGCTCTGGACTAGCTTTGGCTCAAGGGAATGTTGTGGCTGATTTGATCTGTACAGACTACTAAGACTTTCTGTATATCAGCAGTAAGGCTGATTAGCTTTTTTTTTTTTTTTTTATTCATGTGTTCAGTGGAGTATCACTTTTAGTTTTCTTCTAGAACCTTTGCATTCACAAGTTGGCTCCCTATTTGGCGCAGGAGCCTAACACATGGCCTATCTCAGCTTTTGACATGTCTTCTTCACTAAGCTTAACTATTTCCAGCTTTTGATTTAAAGTGATAAATGTGAGACTCTCCCTTTCACTTGAACACTTAGAGGCCATTGTGGTTACTAATTGGCCTAATTTCAATATTGTTGTGTTTAGGGGAGGCCCAAAGAGAGGAAGAGAGATGGAGGAATGGTCAATCAGTGGAGCAGTTAGAACACACACAGTATTTATCACTTAAGTTCACTGTCTTATCTGGGCATGGTTTGTGACACCTCAGAACAATTAAAATAGTAACATCAAAGATCACAGATCACCATAATAGGTAATAATGAAAAAGTTTGAAATATTGCAAGAATTACCAAAATGTGACACAGAGACACTAAGTAAGCACATGCTATTAGAAAAATGACACCAATAGACTTGCTTGATGCAGGGTCACCACAAACCTTAAACTTGTAAAAATCACTCTCTGTGAAGTACAGTAAAGCAAAGTGCAATAAAACAAGGTATGCCTGTAGCAGCTTAGGAATTATTTAAAGCAGTCTGCATTTCCCCCTCATTTTATGGAGTGTTCCAAAGATTGTTGCATACTTAAAATTTTTGTACTGACTTCTGGCATTGACCAGAATGAAATAAGTCCTCCAGTCTATCCTACTCATTACTATTAAAAATCTGAATAGACCACCAAAAATAACTATATGAGTACTCTGAAAAGTTATCAAAAGAAGGTGAAGTGAAGAAGAAAGTTAAGGCAAATAGCTACCCATAATGGAAATTAGATTTGTGCAATTTTTTTCTCTTCTCTCTCGGCATTGACAAGATTGAATGAAGGCCCAGTTTTCTGAACTGTACAGCAGGAGTGCAGAGCAAAAGTTCCAAATGAAATTCCCACTCTTTAGCCAACAGACCGGGAAAAGACCCTGCAAATGGAAAAGTGTAGTAGCAAATCCCTTTTTTTTTTTCTTTTTCTTTTTTTCCTCTCACCCCTCCCTTTTCCCACTCCCCTCCCCAGCTCTTCCCCAAGACCAACCCCAGACAAGAAGCTGCACTGTATGGCAAGAGTAAAATGGCAGGAGTGGCCTGGGCACAAATGAAGTGGCAGGAGTGGCCTGGGCAAATTTGCCCCTAGGAAGCATCCTTTGTGGCCAGAGGTACCAGGAATGATGCCCCTGTTTTGCAAAGTGTATGAGTGAGAATTTTTTTTTTCTCTTGTTTCTTTTATCTGAGAGCAGCCACAGTCCCACTGACTGCACCTCAGTTTGGGATGTGGGGATTAAGTCTGAGCAATCCCTGACTTTCAAGGCTTGCTTTTAAGCTGCATAAAGAGGGACCAAAGAAGACTTCAATCTTGTTGAATTTTCCCCACCATTAAGGCAATACCCTTATAGTACTCTACCAGATGTCTCCTGCAGTATGAGGATTTTTCACTCTGGATGAAGGGAACATCAATTATTCCTAGCCCTGTGTGGTCTGCAGGTATCGTTCTCTCTGTTCCTCTGAGGTGATTCTTTCCTTGATCTTGGGTATTCTCACATTCATTGACTGATCTGCAGTTCATCTGCAGACTCCAGCTGTGGAAATCTCTCTCTGCAACTCTACCCGCAACCAGTACTCAGTCTTGAGATCTCCAGCCACCTTGACCTTCCCAAACTTCCAATGCTGTCTCCTCATCTCAGGAAGACCTATGGGCCCTACCTGATTTCCTCCTCTCTTTGCTAAAGTCTGTAAATCTCCAGGCAGTACACTGAAGCTATCCCTGGGCTTCCATTACTTGTTTTTTCTCTCTCAGTGTTTAGTCTCCTGTGACGCCTATTGTCCAGTGTCTGAACATTACTGTTTTATATTTCTAGTGTTTTTACATGTTCAAGATGAGAGAGCAAATCCTATCCCTGTTAGTCTTTGTTCAAGACATGTCTGTTGGGGAGTCTGTTAAACTATGGACTCAATTTCCTTAACATAGATCACCTATTCATTTTACCTACTTTTATCTTCAGTGAGCTTTGGTAGTGTGTGTCTTTCAGTGAATTGATCCATTTCATTTCAGCTGCTAAATTTACCAACGTTGGACTTTACTAGATTTTTTCTTTTTTGGCTGAATAAATTATGTAAACCAGGCTTTGGTGGTGATAGGGTTGGGGCTCCTATCAGAGTTCTGGAAACTAGGCTGTAGGCCCTTGTAGTTCTGTAAGGAGTGGGCCCCACTAAAGGGTAGATGTAAGATGAGTGCCCCCTAACTCCATCACACCCCCATGACAGGAAAAACCAGGTGAAAGAGAAGCCCTTGTGGTCATCAGAAAGTGTAGAACCAAGGCAGAAAAGGAGGGAGTTCCAGGATTACCATTGCTGTGGTCCATCATGATGCCTGGGGACTCTCAGGATCACACTGTTTCCCTCAGGGGCTGATGACCCCTGGCACTGGGTTTCTCTCCCTGCTGAAGGTGCTTTAGGATCCTCCAACCAAGACTGCCAGGTACTGTCCAGTGGCATTGGACAAAAGGTTTCCCAATTCCTTTGAGCAATGCCCATCCCTGGTGATTTCTGAGTGCTGCACATGCCAGAAGGACCTTGCAATCACTGTGCTTTCTCCCTGCTGCACCAAAAGTGCTTGAAGCCTGACACCCCCAGACACTGTCCCTTTGAAGGCAAATAAAACCTACAGCCTTCAAACTGTCCTGGTGCCAGCCAACTTACCTCTCTGATGTCACTGCCAGACATTCCTTACCCTTTTGATGGGCAGAGAAACCTTTGTCCCAGAGCCCAACACAATGCTAGGCTACAGTGGGTGGCTGGGGCTAAGGAAAGTTCTGATCCATGGTCAGGTGTGTGTCCTGGAGAAGATACTGTAGTCACAGCTGCTGAAGCCAGTACAGGAGAAATTTTTTTTTTTTTTTTCTGACCAGTAAGGGGATTGCAACCCTCGGAACAGTGTGGTCCGCACCACGCTCAGCCAGTGAGCGCACCGGCCATCCCCATATAGGATCCGAACCCGCGGCCTCGGCGCTCCCAGCGCCGCACTCTCCCAAGTGAGCCATGGGGCCGGCCCAGGAGAAAATTTTTAAAAAATAGGTAATTGTAAATGGGGAGGTGGAAGCCACTTCTTCCAGTCTCCTCATGGCATTTTCTTGAATTTTTGGTGAGGAAGAATAGAGCTGTGAAGCACCTGTTCTCACCCCTCCCCTCTTTTTTTTCACTTCATTCCATTTCATTTATTTATTTTTACCCTTTATTTTTAAATTTTTTATTATATATACATGTGGGATACAACGTTGATTTTCAGTAATTGTGTAGACTGTGTGGTTTTGACTGCTGTGCCCTTAACTCTCAGGTCCAGTGTGTGTCCTTTCCTGTTTCCACTGTCCTGCTCAGAGCAGCAACGGTCTGCCAGTTTCCTTTGTGTCACACATTTTCTTACCTTTATCGATTAACCCCCAATAATTTATTGTACAGTTTTTCAGTTTTGTATGTTTTGAAATTTATAGAAATATTGTACTTTGTATATTCTCCCGTGATTTTCTTTCCTTACCTCAAGGGTTGTTTTCTCAGATTTATCCAATTTGTGGCATGTGGCTGTAATTTATTAGTTTTTACTACACCATATACTTTTGTTTTTTTTTTTAATTTAATTTTATTTTGTCCATATACAATGTGGTTGATTATTGTGGCCCATTACCGAAACCTCCCCCTCTCCTTTTTCTCCCCCCCTCCCTCCCAACAATGTCCTTTCTGTCCGCTTGTCGTATCAACTTCAAGGAATTGTAAGTGTTGTGTCTCCCCCCCCACCCTGCTTTTTTTGTGTATTTATTTGTTTATTTTTAGTTCCCACAAATAAGTGAGAACATGTGATATTTCTCTTTCTGTGCCTGACTCGTTTCACTTAATATAATTCTCTCTAGGTCCATCCATGTCGTTGCAAATGCCAGTATTTCATTCTTTTTTATAGCAGAGTAGTATTCCATTGTGTAGATAAATCACATTTTCTGTACCCACTCATCCCATGATGGACATTTGGGCTGGTTCCAGCTCTTGGCTATTGTATATAGAGCTGCAATAAACACTGGACTACAGGTATCCCTTCAACTTGATGATTTCCATTCCTCTGGGTATATTTCCAGCAGTGGGATAGCTGGGTCATATGTTCGATCTATCTGCAATTGTTTGAGGAACCTCCGTACCATTTTCCATAGAGGCTGCACCATTTTGCAGTCCCACCAACAGTGTATGAGAGTTCCTTTTTCTCCGCAACCTTGCCAGCATTTATCGTTCAGGGTCTTTTGGATTTTAGCCATCCTAACTGGGGTGAGATGATATCTCAGTGTAGTTTTGATTTGCATTTCCTGAATGCTGAGTGATATTGAGCATTTTTTCATGTGTTTGTTGGCCATTTGTATCTCTTCCTTTGAGAAATGCCTATTTAGCTCCTTTGCCCATTTTTTAATTGGGTTACTTGTTTTTTTGTTGTAAAGTTCTTTGAGTTCCTTGTATATTCTGGTTATTAATCCTTTGTCAGATGTATATTTTGTAAATATTTTCTCCCACTCTGTTGGTTGTCTCTTGACACTGTTAATTGTTTCTTTTGCTGTGCAGAAGCTTTTTAGTTTGATATAATCCCACTTGTTTCATTTTTCCTTTGGTTGCCTGTGTTTTTGGGGTCGTATTCATGAAGTCTGTGTCCAGTCCTACTTCCTGAAGTGTTTCTCCCGTATTTTCTTTAAGAAATTTTATTGTTTCAGGGTTACTACACCTTGTACTTCTTAATGACAGTGTGCTTTATTTATCCATTCACAATCGATGGATTTTCCATGGATCCCAGGTTTTTGTGGTTATTGTTGTTGTTATTTCTTTGGTGACTGTGCGATTGTGTATTTTGTTGTTATGACCAATTTAAAGTTGACATCCACAGCAGTTCTCCCTAAACTGTTCATTCAGGAGTCTAATTGTGTACAACTTGAGCTTTACTGGAGATTGGTTTCCGAGAGAGTTATACTGATTTTCACCCCACATCATGGGATATTTTGACTTCCTCCATGTCACCACCAAAGCTGACATTTTTTAAATCTTCATCTGAAGGTAGTGACTTTTTATTTCATCATTTTTTTTTTCCTGATCACTAGTGAATTTGATCATCTTTTACATGATTTTAGACTTTTTTTCCCATGAATTAATTGCTCTGGCCTTCTGTAGTTGAGAGAGAAGACTGCATATATTTATCTTATAATTTGCAGACAATCTTCATATATTCTGGACACCTGTACTTTGTTAGTTTTATGTACTACAGTATTAATCCCAGCATTTATCTTCCTTTATGCTATCTTTTGATAATAAAATCTTTATTTTTTTTCCTAGTCAAATATACCGTTATTTTCTTTAATTTGTGCTTTTTGTTTTTTTATTAAGAAATCACTTTCTAACATAGGTCCAAAAGAATATTCTAATATTTACATTTTAAAAAATAATAAATTTACGTTTTACACTGAGCTCTCAATGCATCTGAAATTGATTACTCTGGATGATATCAGGTAAATATCAAGGCATACTTAATGGGAATTCTGTCCTTTTGACATTCCTTTCAATGCCTGCCTGCTTAGTGATAATCAACATCCATGCATCAGGTGAGTCTGAGTCTTGCTTTTTGGTTTCTGGAGTCTCTTTTTTCTCTTTCTTTGCACCGTTAGCACACTCCAATGGCCCTTACACCATGGCTTAATTTTTACGATATCCTGAGTTCATAACATCTGCCACCAATATCTCAGAATACATATTTAATATTTAAACCCATAAAGGAACACCAGCTTAATATTGCTGACATACATATCTAATATTTATATGCATATAGAAGCCCCTTGGAATCTTCTCATCATACAGTGCTACTCCCAGAGATTTAAACCATCTGAAAATAACAAAGCTGCATATCTTATTGCAATGTCTTTTCTGATTAATATTCAAGAAGGTAAGTTAAACACATTAATTTTTGACATTCATCTGCATTACATTTAGGCTATTGCCTGTTTCCTGTATTTTTGAAACTGAAGGTTTTTCTTCAGTGGTAATAAGTGAATGACTCAAAAATTAAAGACCATGGGTATGTTCTTTTTTTTTTTTAAATGATTATGCAGTAGTTTATTTATTTATTTTTTGGCGGCTGGCTGACAGGGACATCTGAACCCTTGACTTTGGTGTTATAGCACCGCATTCTAATCAACTGAAATGCAGTAGTTTTTGTTTGTTTGCTTGCTTGCTTATTTTGCGGGTATGTTCTATGAAAATAATCTGTTATCCAAAATTTTTTATTTATTTTCTGAATCCCCAACATTCTGTTTAAAATCTTAATCTCTCCCATTTACTTTTTTCATTAAGAAATACTTAATCAAGTCTATTAAACCAAATAGTGTCTAGTGATACTTTGGTTCTCATGTGTAGGAAATGTAATGAGCCCTTGCATTTGTAAATCACCTTAATTCAGCGCTTCTCAAATTTTAATATTGATCAGACTCGGTTGAAAGATTTGTTAAACCACAGATTGCAGGCCCCATGCACATAATCCTTGATTCATCAGGACTTGTGTGTGACCCAGAGATTTGCACTTTTAACAAGTTCCAGGTGATACTGATGTTGTGGCGTTGGAACACAACTTTGAGGACTACTAGCTTTACTCATCTATTTATTCCATACTGTCCTTAGCATTTCTTGTGAAATTGGTTTACTTACATTAGAAGTCTTCTTAATGTTTAATAGCATTTCATTTTATTGCTATTCCCTATTACTAGTTGGAAACTTTTGGAACCATAGTGTTTCAAAAATAACTTTCTTTCAGAAATACAATTATGCAGTTCAGCAAATATTATGGAATATACCCTGTAAACCAACATTACTGAAAATGAGGTAATTATCTCACTTGTTTATTTATTCACTCACCAAATTTTTAAGTGCCCATTACATAATTTAAGTGCCGATTACAGAATTTAAGTGCCATTACATAAGTGCCCTAGACATTGTGTTACCTGCTGGGAATATAGCCTGAATCTAAGACACTTCTTTTATCTATTGTAATTTATACTGTTATTTAAAAAAAATAAGAATCAGCTATTCTGAGTTTATATAAGGAAAGGCCTATTCAGAGGTTCAGTGGAGATATGACTATAAAACTGATTTTTTTTTCTCTCTAAGGGTAAATAAATATGTAAGATTTACTAGATCAACAAGGAGGAGAAAATCTCAGACTGACATAGGCATTGTAGAAAACCAGGTCGGTCCATGATGTGCAAACTATATTTCTGCATTAGACCATTAAACTGGAATCACACACAGAAGTATTTTCTGAACTCCAGCAAGCTCACACAGCAGGTGAACAAGCACAGCATATATAATCTACACAAGACATTATCTTAATTTAAAGGAAATAGACAAAATTCTATATTTCACACTATCTTTATATTTAACAACAATAAAATGAGGTTACATTAAAGTAGAAAAAAGTTAAAAGACAGTCAAGTATTATTGATTTGCTTCAACTGAGAAAGACTCCCTCAGATATGGAGTTCTCAAGCACACATCAGGTTCCTGACTTATCCCTGATCATGTGTGGCCAGTATGAAAGAAAGCCTCACAGGGAACTTGAAGGAGCCAGTGGGGTACCTCCACATCAGGGAACTCTTGGCAAAATTCACAAAACTCACACTTCCACTTTCAAAATCAAGGAACAAACCAACCCTGCCCAGAGGTAGTGTACTGAGAAAGCATTGAGAAAGTGATCAGGAGGCCACAATGATTATCCTCCCTCACACATAACAGAAGAAATATGTCATCGGATTCAGTCACTGGGCCATTCTTCCTTATCCTGGAATTCTTACAGACTCCTAGAGCCCAGTCCCAAGAATCACTCACATTCAGCTCCCATTAATGTTTTCCAGAGGTGAAACTCTGGGCTCCTGTGCAGTAAAATAGTTATACCTGACAGAATTCAAAGATGCATCTTGACAGTCTTGTCTACAACTCAAATTTCTCACATTGTTAAATAGCCTGATGTTGTGATTGGTTACTTTATTATTGAAAACAATCTCCATTGTGGAAAAAATAGAATATGCTAGTCAAAATCAGTTTTTAAATTCCTGTGAGATGAGGGGATCTATATAGAGTCTTACTGGGAAAAAAATCAGACAAAGATTAGAGGGATAGTTTTGGCTAGAAAAATATGAGATTCAAGAGCTACCAATAAAACTGCAGAAGAAACAAATACTTAACCACAATGGAAAAAGCTTCCTAAAAGTTAAGAGATTATAAAGCTTACTTCTGGAGAGTTACTTTTCATGACACCTGAAAATCTGGGACTTATGCTTTGTGCCAACTCCATAACTATATAACTCACCCCCACTGCTACTTCTCAGGCAAAATAAATAAATAAATTACATCTTAGACCTAAATAAACAATTTATTAGGGATATTATGATATTTCAGTTAAGCACGGAAATTTATGTTTAAGAAGAAAATCTAAATATATCTTCTGAAAAGTTATTCCCCACTAAGAATTTTCTGCCTTTCACATCTGGTTCCCTATCTGAGCCCTTGTCTTCCTCTTTCTGCTAAGTTAAGCCTCTGGGTTTAGGTCTACTACAGAGTTCTATATATTCCCTGAACTGACAACTTGCTTTGTTGTTGTTGTTCATAAACTGTGTTCTGCATTTAGTTATTTTATGTTTAGTCAGGTATATTTTCTGATTATATCAATTACAGTGCAAAATACAAATCAAATTACTGAGAAACATTTAAGGAAAATACTTTAAAATATAAAATTAATAGGTCTGTCACCATAATTAACTGCACTTGAAACTCGAATACCTTAATTTAATATTCATTAGTATGACTCACTACACAACCAACATTGTGTGTAATAATGTTTCTATGATCAAAGAGCCCTGTTTTGGAGTTTCCTCTTCCTCATTATATAAGTAATATATGACAGGGTTGAATCGCGTTTATCATTATACAAGCTTTTATGTATTTTCCATATTATCATAGGGGCTACGTAACTAAATATGACTATAAAAACCTACATACAGGCTGTTCCCCTCCACAAGATAAAATATCAGGTATGTCCCCAGTTCTTACCTGGAGCAGCTCCACATCTGGTTGATAGCAATTTTTCATCAGCTCTTTATAAATTTCCCTTAGGTGTTTCTTCTTTCAACTGTTTTAGCTTTGCTTTTCTTGAGTTGCTGTAAAAATCCTTTTGCCTTCCTTTATAAGTCTCTTTAAAAGTTGTTTTTCTTCCTCTTGGAGAATAGGATGTAGCTTCCTAAACTCAGCCCTGGTCATTTCTGTCTGTACATACACATAGCTCTGCAGGAAGATGGGTTTCCTAGCTAATATACCTAGGCTGACTTTACTCTCCTCCACTTAACCCTTACCTATTTCTCTCTGACTCATGTCTTCTACCAATATTCTATACACGCAAATTCATGTCCTCCAGAAACCATATGTTAATTCCTGTCTTTCCTACATTTATTTCTATTATTTAAGTATATGAAGAGCCAAACCCATTCTTCCTTCAAACTACTTTCATCTAATGAGTTTTGGAAACACCTGGAGAAAAGCCTTTCATTGCTCTGAAAGACTACAGATGAACCATTGTAACTTATGGTTGATTCATAAGCACTCTTCTGTGATATTCTGATCTCTATGTCAGTAAATAAGTCTTTAGTATCAAACCTCCCTACTCCATACACTGACCATTTTCACTTAACAGCAATGTTGCATTGTACTCTAAGCTATTAGAAGAGGTCTTCCTAAAATTCGAGCCATGATGGTTTCAGCTCAAGTGATGCATGGATAAGTCTCCAGCATGTCTGTTTCAGGCTGATTTTGAGGGAAATTCAGTGTCATACTTACAATACACTGATCGTACAGCTCTCATTTAGATTTCTCTGGTTTTCTTGTATCTTTTCCCATAAAAAATCTCATTGGCTTTAAGAGCTTCTGCTGTGAAAAGACATACGGTATTAATATGAACCTAAGAGAAACATAAATTTAGGATTTAGACTCAATGGTAGAGAGAATCAAGGGATGTTGCTAGATACAAATACTTTACAGAAAGTGGAAGGATCATAATGTTTCCTTGTTGACCCTGAATAACTATAACTTTCAAGATATTTCAGGCTGTAGAGCCACAAAATATAATGTAACCATTTGTTTAGGGAGACTGACAAATAAATATGGCTGATTTTCAGATAGTGTGGTGTCTTGCATCAGAATTTTCATATACAGATACTTCCCCCTGCTAATTCCAACGTATTTTATCCTGCTAAGTTCCAGTGTTAGTAAATATGTATCCAATGTACAAGCCTTTTGAACTTCAGTTTTGGTGGCCAGGAGCTCTTTCTGATAATGAGTGCTTTACAGTGCCTTGAGAATTATAACATATAATCAAATTATGATAATGACCACTAGCTTAATCATTCTTCCAGGGGAATGGAAGTTCCAAATAGGCAGATCTACATGTGAATTTTCTTCACAACTTCATCATTGCTACCTACAACAATTTGTGACACTCAGTAAAGAACAGATTAATCATCATCTTGATCATCTTCTTCCTTATAATCACTTACGTCTACTATCCTCCAGCTTCCATAGTACCCTCAGAGGCACCACTTACCCGGTATTCCTCAGCAGCCCCTTCAACAGAACGGTGTCTGTGAGCCTCGTGCCCCTGAGAGTGAGAGCACAGCACACAGAGCAGGTTCTTGTCCCCTTCACAGAAGATCTTGTCTCCTTGTGGGTCCCACACATGTGTTCCTCAGAGCTCAGGAATTACCAGAGACTGGCTTTTCTGGCAGTGGCTACCAGATTCTTAAGAAGAATATGGATTTTAAAGGCTATCTTGTGTGATGATTCCCTGCTCATTGGGCAATGAGCAGAAATTTAAGCTTCCTCCCAGGAAAGGCAGAGACAGACAGGGTCTACAAAAGCTGTGCCCACAGCCTATGTTGACTGGGTCTATAAGGTAGTTCAAGCAGGTGAGGCAGGTAAGTTCTTTCTGGAAGACTTGTGGGATGTCTTAGTTCACTTTTCTGAGGAAAAAATGGGAAGAATTTATTCTGCACTGGAGAGACAAAGGCATAAAATTTGATTCAGGTTGTGTCTCAATAATATACTTCTGTCTAGATAAGAGTAGGATTCCTTTTACATATAACATAAATAGAAAACTGAGGCACAAAAGGAGCTCTCAGGGTCTGTAGAAAACCTTGTTGGTTGTCCTTTACCTTGTACCCCTTCACATTGTGAAAAGACGTAACTGCCATACACACACCCCAAAACAAATTATTCTTTAAAAAATATTTTGCTTAAAAAATGGTTCTTATTTCTACACTGGATAAGTAAGGATGCCTCTCTAATTTCTGGTATTTCTGCGTGGTCAGCAGGGTCACTATTCTTCATGCCCAACCACTTTCTGGTTTCTTTAAAATTTAAGTCAGAAAAAAGAGCGCAAGATGGCGGCGGCTGCGGCGGCTGGCGCGGAGTAGCTGAGGTGGAAAAGGTGGCCACTGGGCCTCAGGCAGCCGGGAAACTTGTGGACCTTCCTCTTGCCATCTCTTAAGGGAGGACTGCTGCTGCTGGCCGGTCGTGGGGGCTCAACGCCACTTTGCCCCCGGCAGGAGAGACTGCCTCATTTACAGGCAACAGCTTTGAAGTGTGGAGCAGGAAAAGAACTGATTCTTAGCTGCAAAAGCGAGTCTTGAAACAGGGAACACGGTGCCAGGGCTGCTATGGATGCAGCCAGGATCCCGGAGGCTGGGGCCGCACTGAAGGCGGCCAGCTGCCCTATTCAGGATTCGAGGTTTCAGGCCGGCATTAAAGAAGATTCCTGGGAGTGCCCGAGCAGCGCAGCGACTGAACAGCCCGAGGTGGCAGCGCCGAGAACACGGAAGGCAACAAACCAGAGACAGAGCGAGCGCCCGACCTGGCACAGCATTGTGAGTGATCCCTGGCACAGCTCTGTTCGGCGGGTGGATGCCCACGCGGCTCCCGCCTGCACCACCAGGCCACTCACCGCCCGGTGCTGCCTCCATTTTCCCAGGTGCGGGCAGCTCCGCCCTGCTCGGCCATCACTGAGCCCATTTGCTTGGCCTGGCGCGGGGCTTTCCGGAGCCAGCAGGCCGGCCTCCACTCCCACTCCCTCCACGGTTCTCTGGCGGGGCTGGGGGTGTGGGGCGTCCCGACCAGTGTTGGGAGGGCAAGGAAGTACGGGCGGGCCGACTGTCACTCCACCACACCCTGGACTCCGCCCTGGTAAACTTCCTGTTACTGGGAGGCAGATACCATCTCTGCGACCACCAGTTTGGAAAAAAGCCTAACGAATTTCTGGTTGGGAATAGTGTGGTAGGAGAGTTCCCAGGTCCGCTTGAACCTGCCGGAGAGCAAGCTGCAGGCGGGCACTAGACTCGGTTTATACCGGGGGGATACAAAGGTGAACAAGACCCGAGAAAGATCTACACAGTGCTACAAAGGCACCCAGAGAGACGGGTCGTCTGTGCCTAGCAGAAACCTGGTAGACTTCCTGGGCGAGGCGGTGCTGAGCAGGGTCTTGAAGGCCCAGCTGATAGACGAGGGGTGCAGAAGACACACCCCAGCCCAGCACAGTGTGCACAGAGGGGGGAGACGTGCGGCCAGGGAGGCGGAGACTCGACAGAAACCACACACCCGGTGGGGTCGCCACTGCACGATCTAACAGCCTGGGCCAGAGCACACGGAACGGGGAGAAGTCCTGCACAGGAAGTGAAAGCTCAACAGAGATCACACACCCTGTGGTATGTGATCCACCAGCCCAGCAGAGTCCAAGCTGACCAGAAAGGTGGATCCCCGGAGAAGCCCAAGACCCGAGGCAACCACACACAGAAGACACTAGAGGCCAACTGAGCAGTCACGGCGGGAGCCATACCAAATTGGCAACCACAGCAACATCCTAGTTAGTCATTAGTCTCAAACCGGTGGACTGTGAAACGCCCTGCAACAATGAATAAACACCAAAAAAAAAGACACCAGAAATATAAAAAATCAAGAAAGTACACCACCAAAAGTTAATAAATCTCATACTCTAGATCCTATAGAACAAGAAGCCCTTGAAATAACTGACAAGGAATTCCGAGTGATAATTCTAAGGAAACTGAATGAGATACAAGAAAACTCAGCTAGACATCATGATGAAATGAGGAAAAGTATACAGGATCTGAAAGAGGAAATATACAAGGAAATCAATGTCCTGAAAAAAAATGTAGCAGAACTTGCTGAACTGAAGAAGTTATTCAGCGAAATAAAAAACACAACGGAGAGTTTAACCAGCAGGCTTGTCGAAGTTGAAGAGAGAACCTCTGAACTTGAAGATGGGCTGTTTGGAATAACACAAGCAGACAAAAAGAAAGATAAAAGAATCAAGGACATGGAAGAAAATCTGAGAGAGATATCAGACAACCTCAAGCGCTCAAATATCCGAGTCATGGGTATTCCAGAAGGGGAGGAAAATGGAGATTCCATTGAAAACATATTCAACAAAATAGTGGCAGAAAACTTCCCAGGTATAGGAAAAATCACAGATCTTCAGATCCAGGAAGCTCAACGATCTCCAAACGTATTCAACCCAAAAAGGCCTTCTCCAAGACATGTCATAGTCAAATTGGCAAAACTCAGAGACAAAGAGAGAATCTTAAAAGCTGCAAGAGAGAAGCGTCAAATCACCTATAAGGGAGCCCCAATCAGGTTAACATCAGACTTTTCATCACAAACCCTAAAAGCTAGAAAGGAATTGGATGATATTTTCAAAATACTAAAAGACAAAGATTGCCAGCCAAGAATACTCTACCCTGCAAGGCTATCCTTCAGAAATGAGGGGCAAATAGTATATTTCTCAGACAAACAGAAACTGCGGGAGTTCACTACCACACGACCACCCTTACAAGAAATCCTCAAGGGAGTACTGGGTTTGGTTCCTGAAAAATAACTACCACTGCCATAAAGACCTAAGAAAAATCTAAACCCGCTAGTACAATAAAAATGGCATTCATGAAGAGAAAACAAGCTAACAAAAACACTATCTACAACTCAAGGAACCAACAAACAAAGAAACCAAACAGTAAATCAGAAAGCAAGGAACAAAAGACACCTAAGACAACCAAACAACCAATAAAATGCTAGGAATAAATCAACACCTTTCAATAACAACTCTTAATGTTAAAGGCTTAAATTCCCCAATTAAAAGACACAGACTGGCTGACTGGATCAAAAAGCAGGACCCAACTATATGCTGCCTACAAGAGACCCACCTCACCCATAAAGATTCACACAGACTAAGAGTGAAAGGATGGAAAAAGATTTACCATGCAAACAGAAAAGAAAAACGAGCTGGAGTGGCTATTCTTATATCTGACAAAATAGACTTTAAACTAAAAACCATAAAAAGAGACAATGAGGGACACTACTTAATGATAAAAGGACTGATCCATCAAGAAGACATAACAATCATAAATATGTACGCACCCAATGTTGGAGCAGCCAGATTTATAAAACAAACTCTATTAGACCTAAAGAAGGAAATAGACACTAATACCATAATAGCAGGGGACCTGAACACTCCACTGTCAATATTAGACAGATCATCTAGGCAAAGAATCAGTAGAGAAACACAAGATCTAAACAAGACTCTAGACCAATTGGAATTGGCAGATATCTACAGAACATTCCACCCAACAACCTCAGAATATTCATTCTTCTCGTCAGCACATGGATCATTCTCCAGGATAGATCACATATTAGGTCACAAATCAAGTCTCAATAAATTCAAAAAAATTGGAATTATCCCATGTATCTTCTCAGACCACAATGGATTAAAACTAGAAATTAATAACAAACAAAACTCTGGAAACTATACAAACACATGGAAATTAAACAGCATTCTACTTAATGACATATGGGTCCAAGAAGAAATCAAGCAGGAAATCAAAAAGTTTATTGAAACTAATGAAAACAATGATACATCATACCAAATCCTGTGGGATACTGCAAAAGCAGTATTGAGGGGAAAATTTATTGCATTAAATGCTCACTTCAGAAGAATAGAAAGATGGCAAGTGAACAACCTAACACTTCACCTTAAAGAACTAGAAAAACAAGAACAATCCAAACCTAAAGTTAGCAGACGGAAAGAAATCATTAAGATCAGAGCAGAACTGAATGAAATTGAAAACCAAAAAACAATTCAAAAGATCAATGAATCAAAAAGTTGGTTTTTTGAAAAGATAAATAAAATTGACAAACCATTAGCATGGCTAACAAAAAAGAGAAGAGAGAAGACTCAAATAACAAAAATTAGAAATGAAAAAGGTGATATTACAACTGATTCATCTGAAATACAAGGAATCATTCGAGACTACTATAAACAACTATATGCCAACAAATATGAAAATCTGGAGGAAATGGATAAATTTCTGGACACACACAAGCTCCCAAAACTGAACCGTGAAGACGTAGAAAATTTGAACAGACCAATAACAATAAAGGAGATTGAAGCTGTTATCAGAAGGCTCCCTACAAAGAAAAGCCCAGGACCAGGTGGATTCACAGCAGAATTTTACCAAACATTCAAAGAGGAATTGACACCGATTCTTTACAAACTATTCCAAAAGATTGAAACGGACGCAAATCTCCCAAACTCATTCTATGAAGCAAACATCATCCTGATACCAATACCGGGTAATGATATAACCAAAAAAGAAAACTACAGGCCGATATCCTTGATGAATATAGATGCAAAAATCCTCACTAAAATACTAGCAAACAGAATACAGCAACACATACGTAAAATTATTCACCACGATCAAGTGGGATTCATCCCAGGGATGCAAGGTTGGTTCAACATATGCAAATCAATAAATGTGATACACCATATTAATAAACTCAAACACAAGGACCATATGATCATATCTATAGATGCTGAAAAAGCATTTGATAAAGTTCAGCACTCATTCATGACAAAGACCCTCTATAAGTTAGGTATAGAGGGAAAGTATCTCAACATAATTAAAGCCATATATGCCAAACCCACTGCCAATATCATCCTGAATGGGGAAAAGCTGAAAG